>NC_060130.1:466305111-466608215 GCF_021461395.2 Schistocerca americana
AGAGATTTCTGGGTTTAAAACAGATAAAATCTTGCACTCTGCTTATTGCTGTGTGAGGTCAATAGTAAAAATGATTAAACTGGATACAGAATATTAATAAGAGCAAAATACAGAAACTGTAAGGGGAGCACCACTCAGACTTACACTTATATCACATTTGTAACTCAAGCCAGCCATGGACGCTATCAGATTATGTTCTTAGTTGAAGTTCAGATTTAGTTACAGGTTGCGTTATTTAATTTTGCATGCAGATTTGCGTATATATACATATATATATATATATATAAAATTTTAAGAAATTTATTCTTTCTAAAAAAAACAATAAGTATCCACAGCACTAAATGCATGCTTGTTTTGAGCTGAGTTACATATACGTATAACAAAATCTTGCACTTTACTAATTTTAGAACATTTGTTTGCTCAAAATTGCACTTCTTTTCTTAAAAAAAATAGCTAATAAATTACTTTATTCTTATTATAGACTGAGAAAAAAGACTTGCCGAGTCAAGCAATACCATTGATAGTAGTAACTAATGTGTATAATCTAAAAGCATGGTTTGTTAAAATTTTATAAAGGAATTTTGTTTCTGTTAGTATGTTAATTTAGGTACACCATGATGATAATGCATGATATATAATGAAACATTTACAGCTGAAACATTAGTGATAAGATGTACACATTAGTACCAGTGGTTGAAATTGAAGCAGCACATTCAGTTTACTCACTCTTATTCCTTGAAGGACCTCAATACAGTGTCATATAAGGTTAATTAATTGATTCTGTCAGTGAGGGACTGTTTATCATTTTGTAGTATTCCTATGAAATATGATAAGTATGTCATAACAATGAAATAAATTGTCTTCAAGGAATTTATTTGGTGTTCATAACAGAGACTTCTTGTGTAGGAAAAAAAATTCTGTACTCTATTTTTGACAGTACGATACAGCTACTTTCCCCATTTATTACTGCTGGTCAGATATGATACTATTTATGATGATACATTTGGTGCCAACTTAATGGTACATTTAAGCACAAGGAATGCAGAAAAAAAACTGTTGGTTTAATAGGGTGCCAACCAAACTGGAAAAATGTGATGGGGATGGTGGGATAGGGGAAGAATCATACAATGCTACTTGAAGTTCCTACAATTACTTTTCCTTTAGTGTTTCTTCAGTTCATCTGCATGTTTCTCATAAGAACAAGGCAGTGTGGCTGATGGCTCATGTAATGGTCAGTCAGCAAAATCCAAAATGCTAAAGAGTGTTTTACTAAGGCTTATTGCTCAACAGAGCAAATGAAAACAGAGAAAATGTTCATTAAATGTGACACAGTCCATTTGACTATAGTCGATACACTTTGTAGCTGGTAGTGGTAACTCATTTTCAGTATGACCCAAACAAACTGGTAGTAAACTATTTGTTGATATGGCATTGACTGTATCGTTAATGTTTCACAGCATGCATCGTGAAGAAATTCATCAATTTTTCTAGAATTACAACAGTATCTGCACAATATTCCTTATGTCAGCATGTACACAGTATGAGGCTGGATATTCTGGTTCTTTACAATAATTTTTTCCATGAGTCTACATCTACATACAGGCATACTCTGCAAGCCCCCATCTGGTGCATAGCAGAGGGTACCTTGTGGCATTACTAGTCATTTCCTTTCATATTCCATTCACAAATAAAGCAAGGGTTAAACAACTGTCTGTCTGTCTGTCTGTCTGTCTGTCTGTCTGTCTGTCTGTCTCCATATGAGCCCCAATTTCTCTTGCTTAAACTTTGTGTAATGATCACAAAGATAATGTTAGCAGCAGTAGAATAGCTCAGCAGCAAGGTTCTCTAAATTTTCTCAGTAGGGTCCTACAAAAAGAACATTGTCTTCCCTCCAGAAATTCCCATTTTAGTTCACAAAGCACCTCTATAACATTCACTTGATGACTGAATTTACCACTAACAAATCTAACAGTATGTTTCTGAATTGCTTCAATGTCTTTGTTTAACCTGACCTGGTGGGATCCCAAACATTTAAGCAGTACTTGAGAAAGGGGTTGCACTGGTGTTCCACACACTGTCTGCTTTAGAGGTGAATTCGCACTTTCCTAAAATGCTCCCAATAAACCAAAGTCAACCATTTACCTACCCCTGTTAATGTACTTATGTGTTCGTTGCGTTTCAAATTACTTTGCAACATTATGCCTGGACATTTAATTGACACAATTGTGTCAAACAGTACTCTACTAATGCTGTGTTAGAATATTGTAGGATTGTTTTTCTTACTCATATGCATTAACTTACATTTTTCTATGTTTAGAGCAAGCTGCCATTCATCACACCAACTAAAAGTTTTGTCTGTATCCTCCTACAGTCACTCAACTTCAACACCTTCCCATACACCGCATCATCATAAGCAAATCACAGCAGATTACTGCTTAGCCTGTCCATCAGATCACTTATGTGCATAGAAAATAAGAGTGGTCCTATCAAGCTTCCCTATGGCACTCCTGATGATAACCTGTCTCTAATAAACAGTCACAGTCGAGAGCAACATACTGAATTCTATTACATAAGAAGTCTTTGAGCCATGACAATCTGGGAATCTATTCCATATGTTCAGACCTTTGTCAATAGCCTGCAGTGGGGTGCCAATGTCAAATGAATTCCAGAAATCTGGGAATTTGGAATCTGCCTGTTGCCCTACATCCAGGATTTGTAAGATATCATGTGAGAAAAGTGTCAGCTTAGTTTTGAATGACCAATGCTTTCTAATCTGTACTGATTTGTGGACAGATGCTTTCTTTCTTAAGTAAATTTATTATATTCAAACTGAGAACATGTTCAAGATTTCTGCAGCAAACTGATGTTAAGGATATTAATTTATAATTTTGCAGGCCTGTTCTTCTATCTTTGTTATATACAGTAGTCAACTGTGTTTTTTTTTTTCTAGTTACCTGGGACTTAGCAATGGGCAAGAGATTCATGATAAATGCCAGCTAAGTAAGAGGCCAGATGTTGCAGAATACTCTCTGGAAAACTGAATTGGCATTCTATCCTGATCTGCGGCTTATTTGTTTTCAACTCTTTCAGTTGTTCCTCTACACCAGGGATGCCTGTTAGGTATTATGTCTTCTGTATGGAAACATGTGCAGCAGTCAGACGGCACTGTGTTCATATGATCATTGTGTATGAATGATTTCTTAAATGTGAAATTTTAAACTTCAGCTTTTCTTTTGCCGTCTTTTATTGCCACATGACTGGTCAACACATGAGTGGATAGAAACCTTTGACCTACTTAGTAATTTTATGTTGGACCAGAATTTTGCTGGGTTATCAGCAGAATCTTTTTGCTAAGGTATTATGGTGGTAGTTGTATGCTTTGTGCATCAATCTGTTTACAGAGGCACAAATTTCTACTACATTTTGCCTGTCATTATTTGTACATTGTTTTTTAAAACAAGAGTGCAACATTCTCTGCTTCTTCAACATTTCCTGAATTTTGTTATTAAACTGCACTGGGTCTTTTCTGTCCTTACTCCAATCACTCAGCGTGTACTTCTCCAGAGCACAATTTACAATCCATTTGAACTTGGCACGTAATACCTCTATGTCCATTATATTGGAAATGAATGATGTCCACTCATTATGTGGGATGCTAAGAACTGCTTATCTGAGCAAATCTAGTCTCTCAGCATTCTCAATGGATTTACAGACTTCAGTAATCATCATTTGTATGACGACATCATGGTCATTAATTCCTGTCTCTATACCAACACTGGCAATAATGTCAGGTCTATTTGTAGCAACAAGGTCTAAAATTTTTCCATTGGGTATGGGCTGTCAAACTATCTGCTCAAGACAGTTATTGAGAAATGTGTTCAAAAGTACTTGGCAAGACTGCCTGTCTGTATCAGCAGAAGTGAATCCATACACTTCCAGTCTATTCTTGGACTGTCTGCTATGTATATCTTAACTGTGCAAAAAAAAAAAAAAAAAATATGATCGCTGTTACAAAGTAATACTTACACATATCACCATAGTTGCTAATGGCCACTGGTGAATAATGATTTTGGTGCTCACTTGCTTCTGCAGTGACGTAATATGGAATATTTCACTTTTCATCACTAAGTTTTGTCTGTAAAAGTAAGACAATTACAAGCATTCTTTTTGATAATGGAACTAAGGGTAATCCTGTGAAAACTTAGCTTCCTCTTCTCTTCTAGAGGAGTAAAAAGTTTCTCAGTAGTTTACAGTTATTAAAGGTATCTGACTGTAATGTATGCTTCCATGGTGAAATGTGAATTAATATGTCTCTCTACTGTTTTAACAGTACATGTTTCATTCATATGAAAATTTGTTATTTGGTTAGTGTTACAATTTACATGGTGACAGTGTAAAAACTTGCCTAAAAAAGTAGTGGTACTACATTTTTTGAGGTTTTTGTACTGAGAACTTGTTTTCCTCTAAATTTTATGTCAGTTTTAATAAACCTGTTGCAGGTGATATGCATTAATGGTGATTATGTTTTTAGGAAGATCCAGATATATATCTTAATCTTGAGCTTTGAGATGAAAATGCCAGATTCATAAAATTAAGTCTGCTGTTAGAGTAAAAGTGTGAACTGAATGTGGTGTTTCAGCTAAGTGATGCTTGGAAATGTATTTTTTTATTTCAGGAAACAGTTGCACCTTGTGAAATTTGGCATTGAAAATGCATCAGTTGCATGTGTCTTGCAAAATTTTTTGCTTTGATCAAAGGGCACAAAACCTTCTGCATTCTAAAAGACAAGCATTTGTCTGAATGAGCCATGTGATGAAAGTCTCTTGTGAATATTGTATACCACAATGTTTTTTGCATGTGCATGTGAATGTGATTATGCCTGAGCCTGAATCTGTGCATGTAAAGTTGGCTGTCAGTTTTCAGAGACAACTTTTGACTCATTTGATAATGTTTTGTATTTCTATATTCCATGATTAATAAACCCTATATTAAAGTTGTTCAACAGGTATATTGCCTTTCTATTTCTCTATATATAAATCTTTATTCATTCTCTTTTTCCTTCCCAGCTTCCTAAACGAAAGATCATTATTTGAAAAATAAATGAAAGTACATGCCCTACTTTTCTAATTTGAATGCAGTGTGAAATGCTACATGGGATAAAAAAATCCCTTTCCTGACTTAGATTTTCTGTGATATTCCAAAACTACTTAAGGCAAATGCCGAGGTTGCAAAAAAAGCCAATTTCCATCACTAACAATCTGCCAATGAAGCTTGTGTTCTGTCCCAAATGACAATGGCATCAATGAGACATTTTTCTTTCTATTTTTCTCTTCTCAGTAGCTGAACTGTCATCAGCAGTTGTAATACAAACTAGCAACTGCAGCAGATAAGTCAACACTCATTAATCCGACATAACTTTTGTTTCAGCCTGATATCTTCCAAATCCATTTTTAGTAATGAAATGTGGACTACAGTGAAATATAACACAAGTGAACTTAATATTTTCATTCCACATCATTTACAGTTACATCTATACTATGCAAACAACTGTGAAGTGCATGGCAGAGTGCACTTCCCATTCTACCCTGTTGTAGTATTTCTTCCTGTTTCTTTCACATATGAAGAGTGGGAAAAATTATTACTCAGATGCATTTATGTATGCTGTAATTAGTCTAACCTTGTCTTTGAGTCCCTGTGGGAGTGATATGTAGGGGGTCGTTGTATGTTCCTTAGTTCCTCATTTAATACTGATTCCTGAAACTTCTGAAGTAGGCTATTGTGAGATAGTTGGCATCTTTCCCCAAGTATCTGCTAGTTGGGTATTTTGGCATTGTGACACTCTCCCATGGGCCAAATGTAGCTTAGACCACTTGTTCTTCCCTACTTTGAACTCATTCAATATCATGTGTGTACTAGTCCTGTTTGGTAGAGATCCCACACACATACTTTGCCAATATTCTAGGATAATTTGCTTGAGTGTTTTGTAAGCAATCTCTTTTGTAGACTGATGGCATTTTCCCAGTATTCTACCAATGAACTGAAGTTTGCCATCTGTTGTACCTATGACTGAGCCTATGTGATGAATTCACATCACAGTCCTAAAAATGGTTATACCCTGCTGCGATACTGTAATCCCAGGTTACTATATTTTTTCATTTTGTGAAGTACTCAATTTTACATTTCTGAATATTTAAAGCAATTTTCCAATATTCATACTACTTTGAAAATGTACCAAGACCTGGCTGAACATTTGTGCTGCATTTTTCAGACAGTACTTCATTATAGATAACTGAAGTATCTCAAAAAATTGGAAGGTTATTATTAATATTGTCTGCCAAGTCTTAAATATGAAACATGGGTAGCAAGGCTAGTAACACACTTCCTTGGGATATGTCTGATGTTACTTCTACATCTGTCAGTAATTCTCTACCCAAGATAATGTGCATCGGCCTCCCTACAAAGAAATCCTCAATCTAGCCACAAGTTTTGTTTGATACTCCTATGACAATAGTTTCATTAACAATTGTTGGTGTGATACTGAGTCGAATGCTTGTTGTAAGTCAAGAAATACTTCATCTGTGTGACTGCCTTAATGTATTGTTTTGAGAATGTCATGTGAAAGGAACAGGAGTTGGACTTTGCATGGCTGATGGTCTCACGATCCATTCTGGTTGTCATGGAGGAGGTCATTGTAGTAGAGATACTTCATTATGTTAGAGCTCAGAATATGCTCAAAGATTATACAACAGATGGATATCAAAGATCTTGGACGGTGGTTCTGTGGATCACTCTTGTTACCCTTCTTGTAGTGTGTGCCTTTAGCTGTGGCATCAGTATTCTTTATCAAAAAACTCGCAAATCTGTATAGCAAGGAGTACTGGAGCTCTGTTAGCTGTATTCACACATGATGCATGATTGCTTTTTCTTTGGCCTGAGGTATTAACCATGTTTGCAATATGTCCAATTCAGAATTTCCATTCATGTACCCTTCGGAGAAATGTGGTCTGGACAAGTATTGTGATGAAATCCCAGCCTATATCATAAAATTAGGTGTGTTCTTTTCCAACTCTTGCACATAATGGCGGTTTTGCTTAGACCAGAAGACCACATTTCTCCTGTGTGAACTGTGCTATATTGCACATGCATCAGAAAATAACATTCTTGAGTGAGACAGGGCATTTTGGAATTGTGCCAACAAATTGTGGAAGGCTGCACTTGCTCCATGTTATTGCTGGATAATTCATTCACAAACAACAGTATAAATCATATCTTTCTCAAACCTTTTACAATGTGGGCACGAATTGTTGACAGTTGTACATGAAGCTCGGCTGCACTTTTGTGAATGGGTTTCACTGGAGATCTCTCAATTGACTGAGTGATGGTGGTAAATGTTTCCTCTTTGGTTTTCTTATGTCCAGTATGTGGCCTGTCTTTGACACTACCTGAAACAAAAGCACATGACTTCCAATTAAGCAGGGTTGCTTTACAAGGTGGGACCTGGTCAAAGCAATCTTAAAAAAAAAAACTCACTATGTCTGTCACTATTCTCCCTGTCTACGGATGTCTATGTAACCATATACTAGCCACTAATCAATCATCATCAGTGTAAGTGTGTGCACTCACATCAGCCATGGCTTTGCAACTGAAACAATACAGAACTGTAACAAAACAATACAGTACTGCCAATAATCTTTTTTTGCCAACTTCAGAACAGATATAACAATGAAACAGTTATTTATTTTCTTTAATTGTGCAAAGTCAAAAGGGGTATAGGGGACTTCTCAGACAACCTGTGGATGGGTGTTACCTGTGATTCACTCCCACTACTGGACACGTTTTTTTTCGTCCAGTGTATTTCATTAATGTAAGAATAGTAGTGTTGGAGAACATAAGAAATATTCTTGTTCACTGTACATGAGCCACTCCAGTTCAGCTCAAGAAATAATACTGTCATATTAAAATTTCAAGGAAAGGTGCTGTTAGTGTTTTCCTCATTTTAGTCATATCCTCTTCTTTTTCTCTCCTTTTCTGTACCCCAGTCCCTTCAACAAAATGTGTATTATACAAATATCTCTGCTGGAACTGCAATGATAAATTAGCAATGTACATTTTGTCTCAGGAAGTGACTAAACTAAGATGCCAATTGATGAAAATGGAAAAGTTTAGTTTTATGTTCTGTGTGGGATAGTCACATGTGTGTGACCCAAGTTGTTTTGAAGTGTAATCTTATTAATTTAAGTACAGTTTTGCTAGTGGTCACTTTACTACAACATATGATATCTCCTCTCCACTTAAAGGGATTTCAGCTTCACTAGAATACCTGCACATAATTGTAGTTGTTGACTCCAATCTACCATCAGTTGCTAGCAGTGTGACTGGACCTTGGATTCCTTTCATGTACTTTACCCCCTTTCATTTACAAACTAACAAGTATTGAAGACAAAGAATTACGTAAACACACAAATTAATCAGACCATCTATCTTATGCCTTAGTAATTTGAAAGGAACTTCAGTTCATGAATAATCATTTTTCTGATGATTAAATGGGTACTAGTTTTCTTGTGTTGGTTATGTATTTATGCTGATCTTTGTCTCAATTCTTTTTTGCACTGTTTGTGATGTGTTTTGTCTCAGTTTAAACAAATTGCAGAACTTATTATTGTTAGTATTTGCAACTAAGTAGAAAACAGTAATACCGCAGTTGCATATTTGCATGGGCCAATAAAATGACCAATTCAATAAACATATTTAAAACCAAAACTGCATGAAAAATCTGTGGAAATGAGATGAAGGTAGATCTTAACTGGATAAAAATTGAAAGCTACAGCAGTGTAAATGCATGTGACCCTCTATATAATTATTAAGCATTATAGATGTTACAATTGTTCTATGGTATAATAATTTGATCAAGGCCACAGCAGATGCTGAAAAAAAGTGTAATTGCATGTTACAGTCATATAAAGTGCATGCAGAAATGTTAAGTGCACATTAGAATGTACAGAATCAAACCAGAATCTCAAGCTTCAGTCTTGTGATTTCTTGCTTGTGCTCTCTCTCTCTCTCTCTCTCTCTCTCTCTCTCTCTCTCTCTCTGCCCTTAGTATGCATTCATACAATAAAACGGTCCTTGCATGTCAACGAGTTTTTTCCACTCACTGTTATATATGATACAGAAATACAGAAGAAGATGATTATAGTTATGCAACATTGTTAAAGATTCACTTGATGCAAACACTTAGGATGCTGCGTCAGTACAAGGACTTTTCTTCTCTTAGGGGAAAAAAAAGAAAATTGGGAGAAGAGGGAATGTTTGCTAGGAGTATTTAGTGTATTAGATGGTAATTAGGTGAGGGGTGGAACATTGGCAAGATGATAATACAGTTTAGTCACACAGGTGCTGAAAAATTGTGGACAAGGACAAGAAAGGTAAAGTTCATAGCTGCATTGTGTTTTTGCGTGTTACCTCTGTATTGTTGCAGAAACCTCTTGAAGATATTGTTCTCCTGCCCAGTGCTCCTTTACTTGCATTCAGTATTGTTCATTCCCTATCAATCAGTATGGTTTATGGTGGTACTGATATCCTTCTATGTGGCCCATTTGCAAATAAATTGCTCAGTATGATTTGTTCTTTTTTTTTTTTTTTTAATAATGCTTGCTGATTTGTGAGGTTGTTTGCTTAATATCTGTTTGTTGAGCGATGTGTACGTTGTTGCATAGAAAACTGCATTACTATTTTATTTTAAGATGGTTACCTATTTATGTGAATGTCAATATAAATTGGAGGTGAGGGGTGTTGGGATTACATGGTAGCCTAACCAGTCTGCCCAAAGCTGTGTCATAATTCAGTTATCTCATTGTAGTTACTAGACCACTTCTGTAGGTTCCATCTGTTTCAAGGATATTTTGAGAGTTTTGATATAAAGCTAAACATGTTTCTTAATGAAACCACTGTTATTAATGACTTCGCTGTTAATGCTTACTGATATTTGACATTCGTACTTATTAAAACTGTATGCACTATGCTACAGTAATTACAACTTTTCTCCCTCACCACTTCAAAGAGCATGCACTTTCTGGTAATTTTGTTCACAGTATTCATGTTGTAGGTAAATTTGTATTCATTTTAAAAATTTGTCAATTGTGTGAAGTCATTTATCTGTTGTATGTGTTTCTTTTGTGATGCATATATTATTCTGTTATAAAAACAAACTAATACATAAATTGCAGCTTGTGTCAGTGTAAATAAAAAAGCCTTAGTTCTTTCAATAAAGTCTCTACACATCAATGTAAGGGTATTATTATGCTCATTTTGTTGTCTCATATCTGCTTCTATTTTCATGTACCATCCTTAGTGTAAGTTTTGTCATTTTTTTGCAAAGTTCTTCTTTTAGTACACGCCCATTTCTATAATTTGAATTGTTTCATAGTCAGATTAATATTATTTTTGCTTTCATTTATTTTACAGGATAGCAAGGACTTTCTGCTTTAGTAATCGTGGCCACGGTCTTTATCTGTGCTCTCCTTCAGAAGTACAGAAATTTACTGTTTCATCAGAGTTTTGGTAAGTAAATAGTCAAATTTGCGTTCTGTTGTCATTTGTAAGGTGAAAAATAGCTGCCAGGTATTCTGTTTTTCATGTACAAGCATGGAGAAAATTGAGAAAAGTTTCAGGTAACACAGAGCTACAGAACATCATCTTCCCATTAATGTCTTTCCAAATCTGTATGTTTAATAAGCCTACTAAATTTCAGCAAGATTTTAACAGTTTGAAAAGTATATAACATTTGTCCACATAGTACATGAAGTGATGATACAAGGGTAATGCAAATGAAAACCTTAAAAGTTCTATAATATTTTTAATTGTGGCAATGAATGAAAAACTTAATGTCATTTTTTGATGTAGTCTCCCTGACACTGAGTGCAGGGATTCCACCACTTTGGAAGTGCGTAGACACCCCAGTGAAGGAATTATTTTGGCCTCATGTGTAGTCAGTCACACACTGTGGTTTTCACCTCATCACCACTTTCGAAATGCCTGCCTCCCATTGCTTCTTTGAGTGAGTGCACCAAACAGATGAGACAATAGGATGTGTGTGTGAAATCTTATGGGACTTAACTGCTAAGGTCATCAGTCCCTAAGCTTACACACTACTTAACCTAAATTATCCTAAGGACAAACACACACACACGCACACACACACCCATGCCCGAGGGAGGACTCGAGCCTCCGCCGGGACCAGCCGCACTGAGACAATAGGACTGAGGTGTGGTGAATGCAGAGGGTGTACCAGATATTCAAATTCAATTTCCTGAATAGCCTCAGCTGTTTCACAAGCTGTATGTAGTCATGTGTTGTCATGCTGTAGCAATAAACCTAAAGTTAGAAGTCCTTGTCATTTACTCCTGATTGCAGGGCGAAGTTAACTTTTCAGCATGTCTCAACAAAAAGTACTAGTTACTCTCACTCCCCTATCCATATAATGCTCCAAAATTAGTCCATTAGCATCCCAGAAGAGAATGAGCTTGACTTTTTGAGTAGACAGTTGAGTGTGGAATTTTTTTGGTTTTGACAATGAGCTGCAGTACCATTTCTTGCTTGACGTTTTTGTTTCTGGTTGGTGATAGTGGACCTAAGTCTCATCAACTGTAACAATTTTATTAGAAATGCATCACCTTCAGCATGGAAATGATGCAAAATTTCTTCACAGGCATCAAGAGAATGGTACTCCCTGCGGGTCCGGGGGTTAGAATAGGCCTGAGGTGTTCCTGCCTGTCATAAGAGGCAACTAAAACGAGTCCCTCCCCCTCAAGGGGGTAGTTTGCACCTGCGTCCGGAGACGGATGGTTCCATGACTTACATTTGTCGTCATTTTGGTTTTTCGTTTATTCTGGTTTCTTCCTTCCTTCGTTTGTTTTCTTTCTTTGTCCTTCTCCCTCTCTTACTGTCTTCCTTACTTTTTACCTTGCCTCCTTCTCCTTGCCTCCTCCTCCTTGCCTCCTTCTCCTTTCCTTCTTGCCCACCCTATGGTCTCCACCTCGGCATTTGAGACAGTCTGTCCTTTCTCTCCCTCTCTCCCTTTTTCTTCCAATTCTTCTTTCCTCCCTGTGCGTGCCTGAAGGCCGACCCACCCGTTCGCACGCATAGCTGGTGACGGGGTAACGCATAATTCCCCGTCCTGGGTAGACAAGTAAGGCACGCACGTACCCCCTGGTAAAGGCCAGGCCAATTGGTCCCTCCGTCCGTTTCTCGGGAGGTGTGACCTGAAGTGTAAACATTCACCTAAGGTGGGAGCAGCCTCTGAGAGTGTTCCCACAAGGAAGGAGCGTGCCATCGGAGATGCTACTAATCATGGGGGATTCATCCGCAATGGATTTCTCTCCTCCTTCTCTCGTCTTCTGCCCAAAAATGGAAACATGACCAGCCACCAGTGACAAAAGTATTACCGCCTGCCCCGAAGTTCCTAGTAGTTTCTAGAACTAAGGACAGAAAGGATTTTTCATCTGTCAACCCTTTCGTCATTCAAAAGGGCGTAGATGCCATAGCCAGACCTATCAAGTCTTGTACCAGGATGCGTAATGGTACCTTGTTGTTTGAAACTGAGAGTGCCTTTCAAGCACAAAAACTCCTTCGGGCCACACTCCGGTACACGTTTGCTGTCTGGGTGGAGGCTCACCGCACTTCGATTTCGTCACGTGGTGTGGTATATACTAGATCAATCAATGGATTGGCTGACAAGGAGGTTCAGTCTTTCCTCGCTGAGCAGGGCATGACGGCTGTCCATAGGGTCATGAGAAAGGTCGACAATGACCTTGTACCGACCCAGACACTTTCTTTTACCTTTGATAGTGTTCAGCTGCCTTCGTGCATCAAAGTGGGCTATGAGGTTATCTCTGTTCGCCCCTATGTTCCGACACCTACGCGCTGGTACCAGTGTCAGCGTTTTAATCACACCCACCAGTCTTGTTCTAATGCGGCTAAATGCGTCACTTGTGGCAGGGACGCCCATGAGGGTGACTGTCCACCTCCGTCTCCTCGTTGTGTGAACTGTCTGGGTGACCATGCAGTGTCCTTCCGTGACTGTCCCATCTACAAGGATGAACGCTGTATACAGGAAATTCGGGTCAAAGAGAAAGTGTCCACCTCGGCTGCTCACAAGCTATTTGCTAGTAGGAAGCCCACGCTGCTCCCAGCAGGGAAATACAGTACTGTCCTCGCCTCTCCTCGGACTACCAGGGATGTGTCGATGCAGACATGCAATCTGACCTTTAGCGCTATGGTTGTCCGTTCGGCCAGTGCTAAGATCACCCAGTCAACGTCTCCTCTTCCTTCCGTCACCCATAAGACACAAGCACCTTCATCAGCTTCTGCCAAGACTAAGACCTAAAAGTCAGATGCACAGGCCTTCAAGAAGGAACCGTCCCATGAAGACTTCCTACGTACCCCGAACTCCCAGCCATCGACCAGTACTTCGACTAAACGACCTTCCAAGAAGGCTCATAGGAAGCAAAGTTCTCCTTCTCCTTCTCCGCCACGATGCATTTCTTCTTTTGCGCCATCCATCAGTAGCTGCCCCAGGCCGTCATCCGTTTCGCGGGGCCGCACCGCTGGTAGCCGAACATCTGGCCGTTCACCAGTGGAGGAAGCTCCCCCTCCCGGCCATCTTAGCAAGATGGCCGACGAACCTATTGAACAAATGGACAATGACTCTCCGCCAATTGATAGCAGCAGCAGTGCTCACTCGAACCCAGGCCCTCAGCGGCCTTCAAGGTGACCCCTTCTTGCTTCTCCTTTTTCTTTTTCTTCTCAAGATGGCACTTCTTCATTGGAATATTTGCGGCATTCGCTCCAACTGAGAGGACTTAAAGTTGCTGCTATTCTTACACTTTCTGATCGTCATAGCTCTCCAGGAAACTAAGCTACGCCCATGCAATCAAATTGACTTGGCACACTATGCCTCTGTGCGTTTTGACCTGCCCCCTGTGGCAGGTAGCCCAGCTCATGGAGGGGTTATGTTGCTGGTCCGGGATGATATCTACTATGATCGCATCACATTGCACACTGACCTGCAGGCAGTTGCCGTCCAAATTACTCTCCCCACTTTTACATTTTACATTTGTACTGTTTACACTCCATCATCATCTGCCGTTACTAGGGCAGACATGATGCAAATTATTGCTCAGCTACCTGCACCATTTTTGTTGACTGGAGACTTCAGTGCCCACCATCCCCTTTGGGGCTCTCCAGCATCCTACGCGAGAGGCTCCGTTAGCAAACCTTTTCAACCACCTCAATCTTGTCTGCCTCAATACTGGCACCCCTACTTTTCTTTCGGACACAACTCACACCTATTCCCATTTAGACCTCTCTATATGTACTACCCAACTTGCACGCTGGTTTGAGTGGTATGGACTTTCTGATACGTATTTGAGAGACCACTTCCCTTGTGTTATCCATCTTCTGCATCATACCCCATCTCCATGATCAACTAGTTGGAATACCTCCGAAGCAGACTGGGGGCTCTTCTCTTCCAGGGCGACTTTTCAGGATCAAACCTTCGCAAGCTGCAATAGTCAGGTCGCACACCACACGAAAGTCATTCTCACTGCTGCTGAATATTCCATCCCTCATACTACTTGTTCTCCACTTCGCGTACCGGCCCCTGGTGGACCGCAGCATGTAGAGACGCTTTACGTGCGCAGTGTCATCGTGTTATTAAAGAAAGCAAGAAAGCCTGCTGGGCTGCTTTCACAAGCACCTTCAACAGTTTTACTCCTTCTTCTGTTGTCTGGGGTAGCCTGAGCCAGCTATCTGGCACTAAGGTCCACTCACCAGTTTCTGGCTTGACGGTTGCGGATGACGTTCTTGTGGCCCCTGAGGATGTCTCCAATGCCTTTGGCCGCTTCTTTACAGAGGTTTCAAGCTCCGCACATTACCACCCTGCCTTCCTCCCCCGAAAACAGGCAGACGAGGCAAGGCCGCCTAACTTCCGCTCCTCGAATCATGAAAGTTATAATGCCCCATTCACCATGCGGGAACTTGAAAATGCACT
This sequence comes from Schistocerca americana, assembly GCF_021461395.2. NCBI lineage: Eukaryota > Metazoa > Arthropoda > Insecta > Orthoptera > Acrididae > Schistocerca > Schistocerca americana. Next base: position 466,320,161 of record NC_060130.1, read on the forward strand.
TGCCCGGTCACGGTCCTCCACTCCGGGGCCTGATTCTATTCTTATTCAGATGCTGAAGAACCTTTCTCCTGTGGGTAAAGGTTTTCTTCTTCGTACTTAAAATCACATCTGGATTGAGGGTCATGTTGCCACATGCTGGTGCGTATCTATTGTTCTTCCGATTCCTAAGCCGGGGAAGGACAAGCACTTGCCTTCCAGTTATCGACCCATTTCCCTTACCAGCTGTGTCTGTAAGGTGATGGAACGAATGGTCAACTCTCGTTTGGTTTGGCTGCTCGAATCTCGATGCTTGCTTACCAATGTACAATGTGGATTTCGCAGGCGCCGCTCTGCTGTTGACCATCTGGTTACCTTGTCGACCTTCATTATGAATAACTTCTTGTGGAAGCGACCGACCATGGCTGTGTTCTTTGATTTGGAGAAGGCTTACGACACCTGTTTGAGGGTGGGCATTCTCCGCACTATGCATACATGGGGCCTTCGTGGTCGCCTCCCTCTTTTTATTCATGCCTTTTTAATGGACCGACAGTTCAGGGTACGTGTGGGTTCTGTCCTGTCCGACACCTTTCGCCAGGAGAATGGGGTGCCACAGGGCTCAGTTTTGAGTGTCGCTCTCTTCGCCATAGCGATCAATCCAATAATGGATTGCCTCCCAGCTGATGTCTCAGGCTACCTTTTCATGGACAATTTTACCATCTATTGCAGCGCGCAGCGCACATGTTTCCTGGAGTGCTGTCTTCAGCATTGTCTTGACTGTCTTTACTCCTGGAGTGTCGCCAGTGGCTTCCGTTTTTCTGCCGAGAAGACTGTCTGTATTAACTTCTGGCACTACAAAGAGTTTCTCCCACTGTCCTTACGTCTCGGTCCCATTGCTCTACCATTCATGGAGACAACAAAAGTTTTAGGTCTTACATTTGAAAGGAAACTTAGCTGGTCTCCACATGTGTCATATTTGGCTGCCCATTGTAGCAGTTCTCTAAATGTCCTCCGTGTTATCAGTGGTACGTTGTGGGGAGCGGATCGAACCGTCCTACTTCGCCTATATCGGTCGATCGTTCGCTCAAAGCTGGATTATGGGAGCTTTGTATACTCCTCTGCACGGCCGTCCATCTTACGCCACCTCAACTCTATACACCATCGGGGGTTACATCTTGCGATCAGAGCGTTCTATACTAGGCCCGTCGAGAGTCTTCATGCTCAAGCCGGTGAATTGCCACTAACCTACCAGCGCGATATACTGCTTTGCCGATATGCCTGTCGGCAATTGTCAATGCCCAACCACCCGTCTTATCGTACCTTTATTGATGACTGACTTGACCGTCAATACAGGTTGTATGTATCTGCCCTGCTACCCCTGGAGTTCACTTTAGTCACCTCCTTCAGCACCTTGATTTTTCACTCCTTGCAACCTTTTGAGTGGGCGAGAGCCAAATGCCACCTTGGCTCCAGGCTCAGGTTTGCGTTCACCTTGACCTCAGCTCACTCCCAAAGGATGTTACCCCAGCTTCGGTATACCGCTCCCGGTTTGTCGAACTTCATTCAAAGTTCATTAATACGATCTTCATTTATACAGATGGCTCTAAGACCAATGACAGTGTCAGGTGTTCTTTTATTGTTGGGGCACACAGTTTCAAATACCGGCTCCATGGCCATTGGTCTGTCTTCACAGCTGAGCTATTTGCCCTCTACCAGGCTGTTCTTTACATCTGCCGCCACCGACATTCTGCTTATGTCATCTGCTCTGATTCCCTGAGTGCCATCCAGAGTCTCAGTGATCCGTATCTGGTTCATCCTTTCGTGCCCCAGATCCAATGCTCTCTTCAGCAGCTGGCAGACAACGGTTCTCCAGTTACCTTTATGTGGGTTTCTGGCCCTGTTGGTATCCCTGGGAATGAAACTGCAGATGCCGCAGCCAAGGCTGCAGTCCTCCAGCCTTAGACAGTTTCTTGTTGTGTGCCTTCATCTGATTTTAGCAGGGTCATTTGTCAGCGCATTTTATCGTTGTGGCATGCCAATTGGGCTCCACTTACTGAAAACAAGCTTCGGGCCTTGAAACCTCTCCCAACGGCATGGATGACCTCTTCACGCCATTCTCGGTGGGAGGAGGTCGTGTTGGCCCGGTTATGAATTGGACACTGCTGGTTCAGCCATTGCCATCTGCTGACGGCTGCGCCGGCGCCATTCTGCCCATGTGGGCAATTGCTGACGGTACGCTACATTTTAACATCCTGTCCGAATTTTAATACACTGCGCATTGATCTTGGCCTGCCATGTACTCCTGATGCCATTTTAGCGGATGACCCAGGAGCAGCTGCTTGGGTTCTTCATTTTATCCACTTGACAAACCTGTCTAAGGACATTTGATTATACTGTTTTCTTTTAATCCCTTGCCTGTTAATGTGCCTTTTATAGTGTTGTCTTTTTTAGTTGCTGTTTTAACCTTGTGCCTTGCAGTGCATTCAAACTTAGTCTGGGCGCTAATGACCACTGTAGTTGTGCACCCTAAAACCACGAGAGAGAGAGAGAGAGAGAGAGAGAGAGAGAGAGAGAGTGGTCTTCTGATTCATCAGTCAACTGACATGGCATCACAATGTTCTGCGCTGTACCAATACTAATCTTCAAACCTGTGGCTATTTTGTCCAGAGTTATGTCTATTCTCCTTTACAAGCTCCTCCACTAACTCAATGTTCTTATCTGTCACTACATGGTGATCCTGCCCTGGTCTTGGGGCATCCTCCACAGAAGTTACACCACTTTTATACTTCCTGCACCACTTGCACACTTGCTGCAGTGACATAGATGAATCACCACACTGTGCTGTAATTCTGTAATGAATTTTGATCAGTTTGACACACACACACACACACACACACACACACACACACACACACACTCTACACAAAAAATGTGTTGCTGTTCAATAATGGTGAAGTTGACAGTGGGATGTGGGGTGGCCATATTGTTGTGGATGCTGCTGCCTTCTCCTGCATTGTGACATCACTCTGCACCCTGTCAGTCGCTTTCTGAACCTTAAGGAACACTACTGGCACCTACCAACTCCATCACACAACTTTTCAAAATTTTATGGAACTTGTAAGGTTTTCATTTGAATCACCATACAAAGTTAGGTGTAGATTCATTTGAAAACAATGAGGACCAATTTATATTACTGCTTGTTTATTTTAAGATTGCAGAAAATGCACTGCAAACCACACTGTATTTAAATATTTGCTTAAAAAGTAATACAGTCCGATCTTTTCTGCATTAACCTCAACAATAATTTGGAATGCAGGTTTTCCATTTCAAGAAGTAGAACAGAAATTTGGCTAAGTACAGACTGTACATACTATGCAATGTTGGGTGGAACTTAAAAAATGAAACCTCAGCAGATAGGGGGTAGCAAGTAAGTGGTTTCATTCATGCAATGGGTACAGAGCTCTCAAAGAAACTCAGTCGTGAGTTGTGCTGTGATAAGTTAACACGTGTTTGTGTCTCTCGTTGCGGAAATGGAACCGCATAATATTGTGCAATGGTATGCCATTTCTTTTTGCATTAAATTGGGTGAAAACATGATGACAACATACAGTAAGCTTCAAAAGGCTTTTGAAGAGGAGGTTATGTCAAGAGCTCAAGTGTTTCATTGGCATCAAATGTTTAGTGAAGGCAGAATGAATGTCGAAGATGAAGACCGCAGTGGACGACCATCAACCTCACGAACGGATCTCAACTTGGCCCGGCTGTGTGAACTCGTATGATTGATTGGAGATTTTCTGTGAAAATGATTGCAGAAGAACTGAACATCAATCAAGAAACAGTTTGACTAATAATAACTAAAGATCTTGGTATGAGAAAGATTTGTGGAAATGTGCCATCCCATACTGCTCTGTCAGTACAGAAATTTTTAACCTCAGAACAAATTTCAGTACTACCACCGCCACAGCCACCTTATTCACTAGGTATCACTCCGTGTGACTTTTTTCTATTTCCAAGAGTCAAAACAGCAGTCAAGGGATACCATTTTCAAACAACACAAGATGTCAAAAATGCTGTGACGAGGGTCTTGGAGGATATTACAGAAGATAAGTTCCAGAAATGTTACCATCAGTGGCAGAAGTGCTGGAAAAAGTGTGTGCAATCAGAAGGGAATTACTTTGAAGGAGAAAACATGAAACTTGACTAAAACAGTAAGCAACATCTTTTTTTCTTTTTTTTCACATCAGTCTCATTATTTTATTGATGCACCTCATATGTTGATCTTCCTTAAAACATCAAACATGGTGAAACAGTACTGTTTGCAGATGACAGTACACAGATGGATAGAAAACAACAAATTGACCTTAAATGTGAAAAAAAACAGCAGCATTAGTTTCAACATAAACAGAAAACCCATCACCAGTCTTTAAAAATGAAAGATGAGCTCTTAGAATGTATATCAATAACAAAATTTCTAGGGTTCCATGTTGAAACACGACTAAAGTGAACTGAGCATATTACTGCCCTCAGAAAGCAAACAGCTTCACCATGCTATGCACTTAAAATAATAAATTCAGTCTGTAGTAGCTTATGCACCAGAAAAACATATTTTTCATATGTTCATTCTCATATTATTATTGGATAATATTCTGGAGAACAACTGAGCAGAATGTATAAACAGTCTTTAAGCTACAAAAAAGGGCTGTATGAATTATGACAAAAAGTAACTAGAAAAATTGCCCCATTGAGTTGTTTAAATCTATGGGAATTATGACTGTTCACGTGAATATATTTTGCAAACACTGATTCACATAAAGGAGGACTTCAACCAGTACCCAGCTAACAGTTCTGTACATGAACATGGAACCACATCCAGCCACCACTTACATCTCAGTTGGAAAAACTAAACAAAATCCCAACACAGTGTGCACTATAAGAGACTTAAATTATGCAACAAACTTTTATAAGAGATCAAAGACAGAAACATCAGCTGGGGCAACACTGGCCCACTTTTCCATCTTCTTTGACATGTTAAGTTGCAACTGGTTGACAGGGTACTGGTAAACTGTAAAATATATTTTTAGTATTTATATCTCATGTTAGTATTTATATCTCATGTGAGATGAAATCAGTATGGTGTTATTTTGGAAACTGTTTATTACTGCAATATGTTTTCAAAAAATTGGAGCAATGCTACCTTTATGTGGGATGGCTTTGTCTAATATGTTAAAGTACATTCAAAGAAGTTAAAAAATACACTGAGCCCGTTTAAACTAACCAAAAATGATAATATATTTAATAGATTATTACTAAAGTTCAATGAATTGGAGTTAAATAACCAAAATTAAGAGAGATAAAATGAACAAGGAAGATACTAATTAGTTCATTTTAGGACATCAATCATTTAAAAGCAGAACACATTATAAATGGCAACAAAAAAATTACACCAAGCTGTCTAGCTTAGGAACAGAAAATAAGTTTATTTTAAAGACTTTGGTATTTGTTTAAATACAATAAATACGTCTTTTCAGCTTCAGTTGATGATGCTAAACAGTCACTTCTTTGTTCCCTAGCTATTCTAAGAATGCCTCTCCAATCATGTCAATGTCATTTTTGTTCATTGGTAAGCATTCAAGAAGTTTTGCCTGTTTAATGGGACAGTTCCACATTGTTTGAACCCAGAGAGAAAGTTTTGGACCATGGTTCCTTTTACACCCTTCAGCAGTTCATTTAGTAGCACAGAAAACATTTGACAGCTTAATGGGAAAGAATTCTGTGCAAAACTCGCAATTTAATACCACAATGTATAATTAGAAATTTCTTGTTTTACACCTCAGTCCAAACAAACAAAGCAATAACAAAAACTCCTTATTAACATTAAAACAACTTCCATAACAAATGGTTCAAATGGCTCTGAGCACTATGGGACTCAACTGCTGAGGTCATTAGTCCCCTAGAACTTAGAACTAGTTAAACCTAACTAACCTAAGGACATCACAAACATCCATGCCCGAGGCAGGATTCGAACCTGCGACCGTAGCGGTCTCGCGGTTCCAGACTGCAGCGCCTTTAACCACACGGCCACTTCGGCCGGCTCTTCCATAACAGATGAACAGTTGTAAGCTGGAAGATCTCTATTCTGCCCCGACTATCAGACATGTCGCAAAACAAGTGCTGCTGCAGAAACAAATTCTTGAACTATTGAAACAGGGCACAAGCAATATATGCTGCTACCCATTGTTTAAGACAAGAAACGTGGATATTCATTGATGTATGTGTGAGCTTTGTAGCACAGAACCATTTTTTCTTCTGAGCCAATATTGCGCACAAAGGGTCAATGTTACCTAAGCTGATGGAAGTGTAACACATGCCTTTAGGAATACCCTAAAAAGTTTCTGCTGAGAAGTGTTTTTGTACTGTCAAGGCTTACCTGAAATGATATGTCAATTTTGTTGACCATTATGCTAATGATTAACTACTGCAATTAAGAGGCATTTTACAATATGTACAAACATATAATATAGTAAGGCAAGTAATTTATATATCTATTTATGTTCTGTAATTGTACACATTTTTGTATTTACACTGATCAGCCAGAACATTATGACCACCAATCTGCTATTGATATAAACCTGTCCAGGCAATAGCTGCGTCACCTGGCATGGAATGACTGCTAGTCAGACACTAGCCCGATGCATGTTGCATCAGTGAGCATGACATCCATGTGTAGAATTGGGAAGGCATACAATCTCTGTGAGTTTCACCAAGGGCAGATTGTGATGGCCTGGAGACTTGGCATGAGCATTTCAGAAACTGCATGACTTGGTGGGTGTTCAAGGATTGCTGTGGTGAGTGTCTCCAACATGTGATAAGACCAAGGAGAAACTATGTCCAGACATCGTGGGATTGGGTGGCCACCACTCATTACAAATCTTGGATGTCATAGACTGGGCAGACTGGAAAAACAGGACAAGCAGTGAACTGTGGCAGAACTAATGTCAGACGGTAATGCTGGGCAGAGTACAAGTGTATATGAACACACAGTGCACCAAACACTCCTAACCATGGGCCTCCGCAGCCAATGACCCATGTGTGTGCCAATGTTAACACCATGACATTGGCAACTACAAATGAAATGGGCATGTGATCATTGACACTGGATGTTGATGCAGTGGCAGAGTATTGCATCTTCTCATGAATCCCAATACCTTATTCATCATGCTGATGGGAGGTCATGAATCTGTCGTTTTCCAGGGGAATAGCTGCTCGACACTTGTACTGTGGCACCTAGACGAGCTGGTGGTGGCTCCTTTATGCTCTGGGGAACATTTACATTAGCATCTATGGGTCCTATGGAGCTTGGACAGGCAGCATGACAGCCACGACAGTGGTATTTTTCAGCGAGATAATGTGCCGTGTCACAAGGTCAGGAATGTGATGCAGTGGTTCAAGAAACACAGTGGTGGGTTCCAATTGATGTGTTGGCCTCCCAGCTTGTCAGATCTGAATCTGATTGAACACATCTGGGATGTGATTGAACATGGTCTTAGAGCCCATGGCCTTTTCTCCCAGAAATTTATGGGAATTAGGTGGCTTGTGGGTACAGATATGGTGTCAGCTTCCTCCAGCGACCTACCAAGGCCTCAACGCATCCCTGCCATGACGTGTCTCTGCTGTTATCCGTACCAAAGATGGACATACCAGCTATTAGGTAGGTGGTCGTTGTGTCTGACTGATCAGTGTGTGTGTGTGTGTGTGTGTGTGTGTGTGTGTGTGTGTGTGTGTGGATACATTTTCCTTTACAGATATTTTATGATAATGCTACTCAGATTTGTTTCCATCCAGGAGATCATTTCTGCTGCTTTATTAAAAAATTACACACACTTAGGTGCTAGGCCCTCTCTCTTATGTTATCTGTATTAGTACAACCAGATACCTATGATTTCTTTTCTTTTTTCACAGTGCAAGCTTAGCTGAAATGGTAGGAGATTTATTTCTCCCTCATGACATGCCAGAACCACCCAAAGAGAGCTTTTTCAAAGGCCTTTTTGGTGGTGGCTCACGTTCTTTGGACAGAGAAGAGTTATGTAAGTAACACTAAAATAAAATTTCATATATCAGTTTTGTAGCCTTCAGTATTTAGTTGTAGTATCACATAAAAGTACAAAAAACTATCTTAGCTTTCAGAGCAGTTATTGTGAATTGTGGTTTATTTGTCTAATAACATACATAATCTAAATCATTTGATTCAGGTACAGGAGACACATCAGATTGTGGTAAAATTTCATCATAAACAAAGAACAGCTGATATGTATTCATATAGCATTATAATAATAATACAATTTTGCTATAATTAATAGAATAAAATCTGACACTTAATTACCCCCTGCTCAAATGGTCATATCATTATCTATTAATTCTTCTATTGAATAGTGGCATTTCTCCCACAGAATCTGCTGCAGACTCGTTTTTAAAATTTCTAGCTTCATATTAAATATGTTTTTGCCCATTAACTTGTGATATATTATTATCCCCATATAGTGTGGTGTCCATGCATACAATTTCAGCTGGTGTGTGGGTAGCATAAAATTATTTTTATTTCTTTTGTTGTATGTATGGTTAAAATGATTTTGCTCAAATAATTTATATCTGCTATGTAGAAAGATTATAATTTCATAAATGTATATGAAGGGAACAGATAGGATTTACAGTTTCCAAATAATGGGCAACAAGACTCTGTTTGCTGTGCAGTACACATGCATCAGACAATTTTCTTTCGCAGTTTCAGTATTCGTGTAGTCAAGTCGGTGGAATTTGCTAGTATTTGCATTGCAAATGTAAAATTGCTTAGTTTATTTGAGAGGAAGTCAATATGTGTATTCCAGCATAAGTTCTTTTCCTACATTTAATCCCCGGGATTTGACTGTGTTGACTTCTTTCATATGTTGATTGTTATGTTGTATTTTAAGTTCCACACATTTCAAATGTTTGGTTTTGAAATGTGCTATATGGGTTTTTGCAATGTTCAGTTTCAACCCATTTAACTGGAACCGGTTTTCTAAGGTATCCAGCGTGTCTATGATGGAGCTCAAAATTTTTTCTGAATCAGTATCTTCAATTAAAACAGAAGTATCATCTGCAAACAGAACTGATGGTGAATTTGTAATTATGGGTAAGTCATTTACGTAGAATAGGAACAGGATTGGCCCCAAAATGGAGCCATGAGGGACATCTTGAGATACTGTACTCCATTTAGAATAATAGGTCACTGCATCTGAGTTGATAGTTATCATTTGTTTTGTGTTGTGTAAGTATGATGTTAGCCAATTTAGAGCATTGTTATTAATCCCATATTTGTCTAATTTGAAGGAAGCAAGTCATGGTTCACGGAGTCAAGTGATTTTCTGAGATCACAGAAGATACATGCAACTTTACTCCTCTGAGCTAGTGAGTTGCCTGTCTTTTCAATAAAGTTGTTCATTGCATCCAGAGTGTTTTTTCCTGGTTGAAATCCAAATTGATTACTTATAATAATATCATTTTTTACAATAAAGTTTTTAATCTGGTTTGCAGCTACTTTCTCTAACACTTTTGGCAGGACTGGAAGAATAAAAATAGGCCGATAGTTTCCTATTACTTCTCATGGCCCTTTCTTGAACAGAGGTCTGACTTCAGCATACTTAAAAACATTGGGAAAGCATCCCTGTTCAAAAGATTGGTTAAATATTTTAGTTAGGGGAGGTGCTATTATGCCACCCACTGTTTTAATCACTTTAGTGGGTATCCCAACCCACCAAGCAGAGTTTATATTTTTTAATGATAACGTTTTCCACATCCTTAATTGTGACTTTTTAAAATCTGTAAGATACTGTGCTTCTTGGTGGATTCCAAAGGGATTTGCTTTAATCTTACACTCTGCTACGTTAACATCTGACCTTGCCACATTTATGAAGAATTCATTTAAACAATCTGATATTTGAGCTGGAGTTACAATGAAGTTATCTTTTACTGTTAATTTCCTTCTCATGGAGGAAAGAGGGATAGGTCAGGGAAAATTAGAAAGGAAAGGCAGTTCACTTCAGTAGAGTGATGAGGGGCGGTGGGATGCGGATGAGGAGAGGACAGAGAGAGAGAGAGGGGGGGGGGGATGAGGAGACGAACAGAGAGGGAGGTGGGGAAAGGATTAGAGAGTGTGAGGAGTAGTTATATGGGTGTGGGGGTGGGGGAAGAGATAGACTAACAGAAAATTGGAATAAAAAATAGCCAGACAATGCCAGGCTCCTTAACAAGTAATGACAACAACGATGATGATGATGATATGATGATGATGATGATGATGATGATAATGATGATAATGATGATTATGATGACAACAATAGATAAAGAGGGAGGGGGGAATTTGATGTTAGCAGTGAGTAAGTCTAGAAGGGTGTTGGAAACTTACCTTGTAAGATATCCTATCATTCCATTTCCAGAGTTCCAGGAATCTAGTATTTGGTGGGACTATTCAGACATCTTGTTTGATGTAGCAGTCAGTCAGGTTCCTAGTGTGATGCTGCAGAACATATTCAGCAACTGGGTACTGCGTGTTCCCTAGATGGACAATCCTTCTATTTCCATTCATGTTCTCACCTAGTTATTTTTTCTGTGCAGTGGACATATGTTACTTGGCAAACAAATGTGTGGTTTTGTAAGTTGGTCTATGTTTGAAACCGAAGCGTGGAAAAGACCCACTGTGATAAAAAAAAAAAAAAAAAAATAAATTCTGAGATAATGGAAATTACTGCACACTCTGCTTTAAAAAGAACAGAGAAATGTTGGCAGATAAAAATTAGTAGAAATGCATTAGAGTATCAAAAGATTGATGTGCAAAGCATACAACTTCCTCCATCATACATTAGCAAAAGATATTACCAATAAAATCTGGTTTTATGTGAAATCACTAAGCGAGTTGAAGGCTTCTATTCAGTCACTTGTAGTCCAGTCTGGTGTGGTAGTACAAGACGGCAAAGTGAAAACTAAAGTTTTAGTTTTGCATTTAAAAATCTTTGAGGCAGGAGGATCATGCAGTCATACCATTGTTTGACCATCGCACAAACTCCTGTATGGATGACACAAAAACGACCATCCATAGCATTGGCATCTCTCCCCTACAACATGAGATTTGCTTTTGTGTCAAATAAATTTATAATTTTATGGTTTTTTTTGTTGATATGATGTACATTTTTTTGTAATTCTACTCAACCTCCAGGTGATATCTCTGTTATTTTCATGGGATTATAATAATTGTGTTTAAGTCTTAAATATTAATGCTCACCAGTATTGGCACCTGGTCACCTAGTAGTCTTCCTGAATGGTTCAATTGCCATAATGATTCAGTTTTACATTGTCTTGTGAGTAAAAGATGTGACTCCATGCCTACATATGACATGTTCACTTAAACCTTGGTATGTCTTCACATTGTACTTTGATATATTTTCTGTTTGTTCTGAGTGGTTAGTTAACTACTATTATGCGCTATGTATCATTTGTGGTTCTTTTGAATTTTTCAGAAAGTAGTTGATACGCAATCTTTGAGTTCTAGGTATTCTTATAGTATCCATTAACACACTAGTACAGTCTTCAAATTACACTGAAGCGCCAAAGAAACTGGTATAGGCATACGTTTTCAAATACAGAGATACATAAACAGGCAGAATACAGTGCTGCGGTCTGCAATGCCTATATAAGACAACAAGTGCCTGACACAGTTGTTAGATCAGTTGCTGCTGCTACAATGGCAGATTATCAAGATTTAAGTAAGTTTAAATGTGGTGTTATAGTCAGTGCATGAACGATGAGACACAGTATCTCTGAGGTAGTGATGAAGTGGGGATTTTCCTGTACAACCATTTCACATGTGTTTTGTGAATATCAGGAATCTAGTAAAACATGAAACCTCTGACACCACTGCATCTGGAAAAAGATCCTGCAAGAACGGGACCAATAGTGACTGAACAGAATGGTTCAATGAGACAGAAGTGCAACCTTCTGCAAATTGCTGCAGATTTCAATGCTGGGTCATAAACAACTGTCTGCATGCAAACCATTCGACAAAACATCATCAGTATGGGCTTTCAGAGCCAAAGGCCCACTCATATACTCTTGATGACTGCACAACACAAAGGTTTATGCCTCGGCTGGTCCTGTCAACACCGACATTGGACTGTTGATGACTAGAAACATACTGCCTGGTTGGTGAGTCTTGCTTCAAATTGGAGACAACTTCAAAAGTCCACGGACACTGCGTGTCAGCAGAGGACTGTTCAAGCTGTTGGAGGCTCTGTAATCATGTGGGGCATGTGCAGTTGGTGAGACATGGGATTCCTGATACATCTAGGTGTGACTGTGACAGGTGACATTTTCATAAGCATCCTGTCTGATCACCTGAATCTGTTCATGTCCATTGTGCATTCTGACAGATGTGGACAACTCCAGCAGGACAGTGTAACACCCCACATGTCCAGAATTGCTACAGAGTGGCTCCAGGAACACTCTTCTGAGTTTAAACACTTCCACTGGCCACAAAACTCACCAGAAATGAACATTATTCAGCATATCTGGGATGGCTTGCAATGTGCTGTTCAGAAGAGGTCTACATCCCCTTGTACTCTTACGGATTTATGGACAGCCCTGAAGGATTCATGGTGTCCTCCAGCACTACTTCAGACATTAGTCAAAGCCATGCCACATTGTGTTGCAGAACTTCGGCGTGCTCGTGTTTGTGTGTGTGTGTGTGTGGGGGGGGGGGGGGGGGGGGGTGGTTCACAATGTTAGGCAGATGTACCAGTATCTTTAGCTCTTCAGTGTATGTGGTCCAAACAACTTTTGCAACATGAGGGTGTACTAACATGCTACTGAAAGTGTGTTGAGTGGTGGCAAGGAAGTCAGCATATAAAGATGGCCAGGATGGTTGTTTCTGTATAGTTCTTAATTGCACTGTTAATTTCATTTCTCCTCCTTTCAATTCAAATTTACTGTGCACTTTATCATTCTATCATCTCTGGAATGAAGTTGGCACAGTGCTTATCAGTAATCTATCCATGACCACCTCTTCCTTCATCTTTGCCATTCACTGTTTTTCATATCGTGTAGGTCCTCCTCATCTGCACTTCCTCTCTGACCTTCCACAACCTGTCCATCTTCCCTACCCAAGGAAGGAACAAATAGTTTCAAAGGCACTTATAGTGGTTTGTAATCTTATATGTGTGTATTTGCAGAACTAAGAATTTCACCCTCTGAAGGTAATTACAGGCAGAAATTCTGTCTCATGATCTGATGCTTTTTTCAAGTGAAATTTCCTTTTGATATGCGAGACGATGCTGCAGAATTTGTATATTCACTTTCAGTAGGAACAGTTTTTTCCATGGTGCTCTGTATTTGTTATATTGCATTGTAAATTAGCTACATAATGTTTGTGATGCATACTGTTTCAGTTAGGATTGAATCCTGCTTTTCCTGTCTGTGACTTAACAAATTTCATAATGACTTCTCTTTTTTTAAGGTAGAATAACAAGTACACTGTTCTTGGTCTACTGAATTTTTGACTTATCCTAAGAAGGGCACAATAAGCCAAAAACTAGTATGAAATAAACAAAAATGAATAGAACAAAAACACTGTACTTGTTATTCAATTGTGGAATTGTTGGAATTGTTCAATCAAAAGGTAATGGAAGAATCCAAAAAGAATTTCTCCTATTCTTGGCTCATAGATTTATTAATAAATACAGAAGTTTGTAGCATCCACTGTAAAAGGTACTTTCATAAATGTCTCCTGTACATATGTTGGCATTTTGCTTTTGTTATTTCTTTTCCACAGTCAGATAGTGGACACATTTGGGGAACATAGGAATGCAACAGAGCAGTTCAAACAAAGATGTGAAAAGAAAAGCACCTGAAGACTAAAAAACACAGTCAAATACCACCAACAAACATAACACACACACACACACACACACACACACACACACGCACAAAGTTCTACCCATGACTCATAGATCTCACAGACACCAAACTTAGTGGTAGAGAAATGTAGCTATTGCAGAAATATTTAAAATAAAATGTGCATCACTCAGTCCAAAAAGTTCTGAGACTGATTTTATTCCTGGCATAAAAGCGATGTGTGGCATCTTGAACTAATAACTGTAAACAACAGTTGCACAAGTGATCAGTCAGTTGTCAGCAGGTAGTGTTATAGTGCACATGTGGTCAAAGGGTGTCAATATTGGTGCAGATGGTGCTGGTTTTGTCGTTATCACAAATGCTAATGGAGCAACATCTCAAAATTGAGTGTTAAAGACGTCTTCCAGGATATTTTGTAGAAGAGGAATGTATGAGCAAAGTTTCTCACATGCATCTTGCCTCCCAAACTACAACAACTCATATGAGTGCAGTGCCTGTTGCCACATTTGGGAGGTGGGGATATACTAGACATGGCATACACCTGAGTGGCTCAAATGACTCTGAGCACTATGGGACTTAACATTTGTGGTCATCAGTCCCCTAGAACTTAGAACTACTTAAACATAACTAACCTAAGGACATCACACACATCCATGCCCGAGGCAGGATTCGAACCTGTGACCATAGCGGTCACGCGGTTCCAAACTGACGCGCTTAGAACCGCACGGCCACACCGGCCGGCACACCTGAGTGGGAGAAGGAAAAATGGGTTAGCTGAATTTCCTGCAGCTAATATATGGTGGGGAGGGGAGGGGGCACCATCACACATAGCAAGATCCCTGTGGTTAGTGGTGTCAGAGGGGCACTTTTTTTTAGGTTAAGATCATGATTCAGGCAGCACCATGTTTTGAAAGAAACAAAAACATCAGAAGAGCCCCACAAAATGCTCAATATTGCACAGAAAAGTAAGATTAGCTTATGTCATCACAATATTAGCAGATTGAGTAGGAAAGTAGAAGAGCTTCTTGTCTTTCTGGAAAATTTAGAGACCTCTGAAAAGATAGACATCCTGTACCTGTGTGAGCAGCAAATAACCACAGGGTTTGATAAATTGTAGATCCCTACTGGGAAATTTTGGAGTATTTATTAGGAATCTGGGTTCCTTACTGTACTATCAGTGTAGGTTTTCTTAAGGATTATGATAGTAAAAATTATATGAGAACTGCATGTGGATCCTAAAACTTGGTCTCAGTAATTAACTTTCCAACACAGATGGATAAAGACAGTAGGATGTTTTCTTTGTTTTCTTTGATGAAACTCAAAGTAAGAAAAACACTGTTTACTCAATAACAAATGCTCTCTCTGATTGTGATGCACAGTTGGTTAGGACAAATAACATAGTTCCTTAGAGTATGGATACTCCCCAGTAAAAATCAGTTGGAATAATTAATGACTCCAGGACAAATGCTTTTAAGAACAGTTTACAGGAGACGACATATGATGTCATTTATAATTAAACAAATGCTAACATAAAATTTAATCTAGTCAATGATAAATTCAGATCATTATTTGAAAATAGTTTTCTGCTTAAGCTAGACACAAAGGACTAATCTATCCAAGCATACATACAGATGCAGAAAAAATGGTAAACAAAGTTCTTAAAAAGTATCATTGACTTGTTTTCTGTGAATGGTCTCAACCTCAATTTTAAAAAGACCCAACATATTCAGTTCTGCACATCTAGAGGCACTACACCAATGGTAAGTATAACACATGGTGAGGAAATAATAAATAGTGTGGAAACTTCAAAATTCTTAGGGGTCCGTATTGATGAGAATTTAAGTTGGAATAAATATGTTTTGGAACTCCTAAAACAACATAGTTCAACTCCATTTCGATTTAGAATCACTGCAAATCTTGTGGAGAGACAAATCAGTAAGTTGAGATATTTGGCATATTTTCATTCAGTAATATCATGTGGAATAATGTTCTGGGGTAACTGATCTTTAAGAAAGAAAGTCTTCATTGTGGAAAAATGTGATGTGATAATAATATGTGGTGCTCACTCATCTTGTAGACATCTGTTTAAGGAGTTGGGCATTCTCAATACTGGTTCGCAGTATATTTATTCCCTCATGAAGTTTGCTGTAAATAATCCCCTGCAGTTCAAAAGGAACAATGAAGTACATAATTATAATACTGGAAGGAAAAATATACATTCGTTACTCCACATTAAGATTGTCTTTAGCACGAAAAGTGGTGCACAATGCTGCAACAAAAATTTTTGGTTATTTACCCAGTGAAATAAAATGTCTGACAGACAGCAAAGTAAAATTTGATAACAAACTGAAAAAGTTTCTCATTGACAACAGCTTCTATTCCATAGAAGAATTTCCATTATTGTAATGTATAAAAGGTGGTGGGAAGGAATTACTAACTCATATCTACATATATTCTTTTACTTTTGTTTTAAAAAAAGTAGATATGTTCAGAATGTAACTTTGTGTACAAATTAATTTGTGGTGTGAATGTATAATGACCTAGTGAAGCACATCTCTAAATCAAGTGTTCAAGACATTCTCCGGAATGTTTTGAGGAAAAGAAAAGTCTGTGCAGAGTTTGTCCCACACACCTTGCCTCCCAAACAACAACAACTATTACTACTACTACTACTACTACTACTACTACAACTGTGCTGTTGCTTGACTGAAATGCAATATGGGAACAGTTCTTTTCTAGGAAAAAATCATCATGGGTGACGAGACTTGGTGTTAACAATATGAAGCTATCATAAAATGACAAAGTGCAGAAATTCACATGAAAGGTCAGCATTTTGAAAACATAACATAACTGACACAACTCACTGTGACATATAAGTTGAACAAACTCTGACTGGGATCATTTGATATCTTTGCTGCTACGTATAGCTCCCAAAAAAGGACTTCCCTGACAACTCACATGGCTAGCACATTACAGCAGGTCCATATAACAGCAGTCACTACACAGGAAAATTAAAGAATTGCTAAGTCACTGGAAAGTAAAAATGCTACTGGAGATGACAATGTTCCTATTTGGTTATTAAAATACTGCTGCAGCCATGAAAGTCAAATCCTATGCCATATTTTTGACATGTCGTTTAAACAAGCAATAAATCCTGAAAGACCAAAGTGTGCAGTTGTAACTCCAGTATAGAAGAAGGGATACACAGACTTCTATCTATCAGCCTGTCTCATTACTCATAGGTTTTTCCAAGCTTTTAGAGAAATTAATATATGCCAGGATAGTTAGGCACCTGAGTGACCATAATATCATCAGTGAATGTCAGTTTGCATCTACTAGCAATGTTTTGGAGTCCACCAATAAAAAGCTGAAGATGGTGGGAATATTTTGTGACCTGCAAAAGCGTTTGACTGTGTCACTCACCAAATACTTTTACACAAAGCTAAGTACTTACAGAAAAGTGGTACAGCTGGGAAGTGCTTGATTCGTGCTTTTCTAGCAGAAAGCAGAAAGTTATATTGAATAAGTAGCAGAATGCAGAAAGTTATATTGAATAGTGGAGAAAGTGCCTCAACATCATCAAAATGTGGTACCATCACATGTTTAGTGCCACAAGCTCCAATTCTGGTTTCCTACTTTTTATTATTTTTGTAAGTGATTTACCTCTTTGTACAGAATAATGTAAATTTACTGTCTTTGCTGATGACACTATAGTACATATCAATAGTTCATCAGACAAATTTAAGGTGTCAGTTAATAAAGTTTTTATAGATATTGTGAACTGGTTTAACATACCTATTCATTGTGTTAAGTACAGTAAAACAAGCTTTATTCAATGTCGCAAAACCTCTAAAGATTAAGAGATTGGAAGAATAATGGACGATTTGTGGATAACTAGGATGGATACTTGATGGATACCTGGGTCTACTTACCAAACTGGTCAAGCCACATCCTAGATCTGCTTTATGCACTGCATGCTTTTATAGATATATAGAATTTATTAAATCACTTTTTATGGGTATTTTCGTGCCATTGTGGTTTATGGAATCATCTTTTGGGGAGATCTTCTTAAAGAACTTGAAGTTCTGGACAATATATACAGGGTGTCTCTCCTAAGAGACGTTAGGTGCATTTTCTCTACTGTTTTGGTAGATATTTGCAATTTCTTTTTTGCAACACATAGCTGGAGTAAGCCAAAACAGATGTTGCTCATCACATCTTTCATGCAACACCCAGTGTTGATCGAAAGTGTCAGTTTGTTTCCCATTAAAAACAAAATGATTTTTTAAACAGTAATTTTACGTGCCCATTCAATAGAGCAGTGCCAGATTAGTCTATTGTTTTATCAATGTGTATTAACAGGGGCAGTAAAACACGAGGAGTAACCAGTACTCCAGCAGCGACGGCACCACGCTGGCCTGCACTGACTGCTACAAAAGCGGTGCTCATTCACTGCAGGAGTATTGATTATCCTTCATGTTTTACTGTTCCTGTTAATACACATCAGTAACATGAATAAAGTACTGTACTAATTGGGGACCACTCTATTGAATGGGTATGTTACACTCAACTTTAAAAATACTTTTGCTTGTAATGGGAAACAAATCAATGCTTTCCATCAATGCTGGGCACCATATGAAAGATGCGATGAACAGTATTTGTTTGGACTGACTCCAGCTACGTGTGGCAAAACACCAGTGAAACTGCACTTGATGCTCCATAGAAGAGACACATGGTATATATATTCTGTGGAGTGTTTCATTAGGGAAAAAACCAAGAGTCAATTGGACTCATTACACTAGAAGAAATAAAGGCATCCACTAGGAGCATACAAACCTGAGTATGATACAAAATATTTTTAATCCCTCCCTTCAAAAATTAAATCTATAGTTGATGATTAACTCAAGGCAGTTCCTATTTCAAGAATTCTTCTACAGTATAGAAAAATTCCTGAACCATAGTGTATAATATCCATGTAAATGTAAACATTCAGGTACATTCCCACATCCTTATTTGTGTGCATGTTTGTTTATTATTATAAGCATATTTAAATACTTTATTTTTCTATGGTATAATAAGAAACAGATTAGTACTATTTACATGATTTCATAGAGTGTAACCACAACAAACTCCTAAAACTGATGTGTTCCACATCTTGTGGTGTATTCACAGCACTGATCACCAGAACATAAAATAAATAAATCAACAAACAAATTTACAGGAAAATCACCATAACAGGTGTCAGACACCAAACCACCCACAGTCTCAAAAACAGTCAGCTCTTAGATGCAAGCTCCACAGATTGTATAGATTTCTGTCAGAGAAGCCCAACTACAGTAAGGAGCTAGACATAATAACTCAAATAGCAAAATAACAGCTGAGAATCTCTGGTTACAAAATTAAAAAATAAAACAAGCCAGGCAAATGAAGCTACATGCCACACAAAACCAGAGACCCACTACACTCATGACAAAATTGGACACCAACAACATTACTCCACAACAAGGACTTGCCACACTAATATGAAAAGGTTTTTCATAATGGAGAAGGTCTCAAGGGTCATAGCAAAAGTGAAAAAAGGAACATTTTGCAAAAGCCTATTCTCTATATTCAGTATTCACACAGTTTATGACATGTATATGCTGGAAACAGTTAAGTTAGTGAAAGAAGATACTAAGGTCACAAATAGGAACATTGAAATTTACAATTATGATACAGATTTTCAGATGGCTAACAGAAGATTAACCATAATAGCAAAATTCCCCAATGTCAAAGAATATGTTTTTCATAATTTCTTACCAAATGAAGTTAAGATGTTGATGGGAGATAATTGTAAAAAGTGGCTCAGGCAATGGCTTACCCAGAAATGCATCATAACTAGGATTTAACATCAATGATAATGTAAGAAGCAGTCCTGTACCAGCAAGAAGCATAGTAATTGTAGCATATTATAAAATACTTTTTATTTATAAGTGTAAAAATACATACATTGTTAACTATGCTATCCATGTAAAACTATGTGTTATGAGCACATAATAAATATATAAAAAGCATCACAACTCTAAAACTCAACAGAAAAGCTGGTACACACTCACATATGCAAATAAAATAACACACACAACTGTTATCATCCTAAGGAAACAAGGAAGTTATAACTCCATACAGAAACATTTAAAGAGAGAGGATGACACTGACATAGATTTTAAAAAGTCTGGCATTTGCCAACTTTAATAAAACAGCTACAATGTTTTGTACTTGAAATAGATCAGCAGGAACATTTGAAGTAAGATGCAAAGATCATAATAGAGTATGAAATATGGCACCAGTCATTCAACATTTGCCAAGCACCTCTAACATGAAAACCAAAACCCTAGCACAACAGAAACAGACATGAAAATAATTATATTCGGTAACAAAGAAACACTTACTAACAGTGCCAGAAAATTTCTAAATTCTAAAAGTAATCACAGAAAATAAACACATACTAATTGGTGAAATAAACATTAGCAACCAACTACTAAAAATGTAACCAGTAAACAGTAACACATCTCTAGTCGCTGTAAAAATATTGTGACCTAATCTGGGTAGCCATACTCACTCATGAACACTCCATTCCAGTACCATAAAGAAACAGCTTCAGCAAAGTAATAATTTGAGTGCATGCCTTCCCCTCCCCCACCTCCTCCTCCTCCTCCTCCTCCTCCTCCTCCTCCTCCACCTCCTCCTCCTCCTCCTCCTCCACCCCTGCCCTGACACACACATATGTATGTGCAAGGACATGCGCACACCAAACATGAGTACTAAAAGTAAATTTAAGCTTGAGAAATGTTTAACATCGTGTTAAACTAACATCTAAACGAAACCACATTGCTAAGAGTGACCACTGATGATGGTTTTGTGTAAAGCAAATTTATTTGGCCTAAATATGATAAGGTATAGTTGTTGCAATGGCATAACCTCCATATTATTTGTTTCTTATTCAGAGTGATCACATATAACATAGGGGTACTAGAGATGTACGTGCTACGTGCCATATTGGGAGCCAACATTTATTGCCTAATTCAGTTATATGCACTAAGTGCTGTATGTTTGGGTTGCTTCCTGGTGTGTCTTACACCTGCATCCTGCTTCAGCCTGTGCTGAATATATCTGATGTATCTGCAGTGACAACTCCACCTGTCATCAGACAGATATCATCAAAGAGACAAAATAAACAGTGATTATAATGATTAGAGATTCCTACTGTGATGTTTCTCTGAGTATGAATTATTCCATTGACAGATACACAAAGTCTGTAAGTTGCTTTCTTTGGTACAGGATACTCTGAATTTTGGCACTGGATCAGAGCCCATCCAAGCTAATACCACACATATTCTGTCAGGGACTGATTTAGACATCTTACTGTCCATAAGAGCATGTCAGCTTCATAGACACATAGACCCAAGAGACATATGTGGACAAGCATTGTCCTCTTGAAAATTGCCACCACGATATTGTTCCATGAGATGTAACACATGAGGGCACAGGATGTCTGTGATGTGCTGTTGTGCCATCAGAGTTCCCTCAGTCACATTCATACCCGATGACTCCCCACACCATGGTGCCAGGAGTAACATTTCTCTCCCTCTCCAAAACATTGGAAGAATGAGACCTCATCTTAGGTCTCTGCCACACTTTCCAACAATGATAATCCAGGGCAGTGCTGCCATTCACCAGCAGGCTGTGCTCTCTGGTCACAGCATCACTCTGGATGCAGCCGTTTCTGTTGTGTTAATGGCAGCCTATGCATGGGACACTAATTCCGTAATCCAGCTACTGCTAGTCTCCAACCAATGGTGTAAGCTGACACAGCATGTTGTAGGGAGTCCATTACTTGTTCTCGAATGGCAGATAAAGATGTGAAGAGGTTACACTGTGCTTGGTGCACAATACGGTGATCATACCTTCAGGTAGTCAACTGAAAGTATACCTGCCCTTACATTCCCATATCGTCCAACATCAGGCCATTGTCACATGCAAATGCACCACAAAGTTGGGTATTGCACAATTCAACCAGCTGGCCAAATGGAGAACTACAATGAGGCCCACTTCAAACTGTGCCAGATGCAGATAATGCTTCCTCACTAGAGTACATTACATTTCTGTGTCTGTAGCAGTGATCACTCAACATCCAATGCTGCTTCTTGTGCCCCTTGTATACTTTACCAGGCCTGGTAACAACACTACATATGAACAACACTATTGCACTCTGGTGGCCAATCTACCTATCATGGAATTTTGTAACTCTAATCATTTACATATCCACTGATGGTGTGTATGTGTATGAAGTTATGTCAACATTGAGCCATGGCTTCTGGATGCTTAACTTTTCTGTCAGGCAGTGTATTTCAAATAGTACAGTTCATCGAATTCAACAGAGTGTAAGGGAAGTGATGTGTCACTTAAAGAGATTTTTATAGTTCAAAGGGCACTGTAGAATTGTATATAGCCAAACAACTCATACTGGCCATGTTTAATGTTACACTAAAACCATAGGTTATACAGTGTGCTTACTAGTTACTTGGAAGAGTCCAGTATCTGTTTGAGAACATGTTACACATTAATGTCAGTTTCTTCACCACATTATTTGCAAATTTCACACACATGTCTAAGTCCTGCGAGTATAGACATCATACAGAGCACAAAGGAGCCCCTACCCATCTTGAAATGGGACTCAAACCAGAAGCTTCACTTTGATGAGGCAGGAATGCTGTATCCAGATCATGGAGGCTGATTGTGGTAGTGTCATGTACAGTATATTTCTTATTTCATGGAAAACTGAATGCTTGTCACAAGAGGAAGTGGAGAGATATTTTTTTTTTTTTTTTTTTTTTTTTTTTTTTTCTGTAATACACACTCTTGGTCTTTTCATTTTTGAATCCCTTCACGGAAGTGTTCTTAAAATTCAGGTACTTGACTATGTGTTTACTTTAACAAAATTTGTGACAAAGTAAGCTTAAACTAATTAGTCTCACATCTTCTGCCCTGATAGAAGCAGGGCACTTTTTTCACTATTCTCTTTCACCCCTCACTTGTATATCCTAAATACTTATGTTATTAATCTCATCTCCTCTCTGTCTGCTTCCTTCTCAATGAAGATTAGAGAGCAATATTTGTTTAATGGTCAGTTATAGTATGAACATGGTAACATAACTCATCACTTGGCCCTCTTACATTTTATTCTATAACTAAATTTGCTACGCAGCTTATTGATCTCTGTGACTTTTTTTTGCATAATCTACATTTCTGAAGTAGAACATCCACAATTTTGTGCTTTTCATTTGCAATCCATGAAAGAACTTCACTTAGTGACTAGTGACACTCCACTGCCACCTTGCCTCCCCCCCCCCCCCCCCTCTCTCTCTCTCTCTCTCTCTCTCTCTCTCTCTCTCTCTCTCTCCCTCTCTCTCTCTCTCTCTCTCTCTCTCTCTCTCTCTCTCTCATATGCAGTACCCACATTGCCACCAAAATCCAAAACCTATAGTTTTCAAAATATTCCCAGTTTCTCTCATCTTCAATACCCTCATGGCCACCAAAATCTATAGTTTTTAAAATGTTCCCAGTTTAATTATATCACTGAAACTTAAATAAAGAATTGCACTGAATATCATTACAAATAAAATCATCCACCTCTTCTCTACAAATTATAATTCTTCAAACCTCAAGAAAATGGAGAAGATTAATGTTCTCCTGACATTGAGGACTTATGAATGGAGCTCTAGCTCATGTGGACAGTGGTAGTGGAGAGAGTTGGATCTGATCTACCTGAAGTAACCATCCTGCATTGTCCTAAAATGATTAATATTATCAATGAAAACCTAAATCTAGAAGACTAGGCAGGAATTTTGAATGTACTGTATTCCCTCTGCAGCAATTATAATTAGTGGGCTTTACAGTGTTTCATAAAAGTTAGACTATGTGATCAAAAGTATCCAGTCCCCTGGCTGAAAATGACTCAAACGTTCGTGGTGCCCTCCATTGGTAATGCTGGAATTCAATATGGTGTTGGCCCACCGGTAGCCTTGATGACAGCTTCCACTCTCACAGGCATATGTTCAATCAGGTGCCGGAAAGTTTCTTGGGGAATGGCAGCCCATTCTTCGTGGATTGCTGGACTGAGGAGAGATATCGATGTCAGTTGGTGAGGCCTGGCATGAAGTCGGCGTTCCAAAACATCCCAAAGGTGTTATATATGATTCAGGTCAGGACTCTGTGCATGCCAGGCCATTACAGGGGTGTTATTGTCGTGTAACCACTCTGCCACAAGCCGTGCATTATGAACAGGTGCTTCATCTTATTGAAAGATGTAATCGCCATACCCGAAATGCTGTTGAACAGTGGGAAGCAAGAAGGTGCTTAAAACATCAATGTAGGCCTGTGCTACGATAGTGCCATACAAAACGACAAGAGGTGCAAGCCGCCTCCATGAAAAACATGACCACACCATAACACCACCGCCTACACATGCTGGCAGATGATGTTCAACAGGCACTCATCATACCCTCACCCTGCCATTGGATTGCCACATTGTGTACCGTGATTCGTCACTCCACACAACATTTTTCCACTGTTCAGTCATCCCATGTTTATGCTCCTTACACCAAGCGAGGCATCATTTGGCATTTACTGGCATAATATGTGGCTTATGAGTAGCTGCTCGACCATGAAATCAAAGTTTTCTCACCTCCTGTCTAACTGACATACTACTTGTAGTGGATCCTGATGCAGTCTGAAATTCTTCCATGATGGTGTAGATAGATATCTGCCTATTCTACATTACGACTCTCTTCAACTTGTCGGCGGTCTCTGTCAGTCAACAGACGAGGTCGACCTGTACACTTTTGTGCTATAAGTGTCCTTTCACGTTTCTACTTCACCATCAGATTGGAAACAGTGGACCTAGGGATTTTTAGGAGTGTGGAAATCTCATATACAGATGTAAGACACAAGTGACACCCAATCGCCTGACCACATTCGAAGTCCGTGAGTTCCGTGGAGCACCCCGTTCTGCTCTCTCACGATGTCTAATGACTACTGAGGTCACTGATATGGAATACCTGGCAGTAGGTGGCAGCACAATGTACCTAGTATGAAAAAGTATGTTTTTTGGGGGGTGTTCAGATACTTTTGATCACATAGCGTATGTGAGAGTAATGAAAAGCTGAACATGTTTACAGTACATTAAGTAAAATATTCTGTCATTGATAAAAGCTACATCTGTTAGGTCCAGTAATTCTATACAGACAGGTTACCATTCAATTATGTACATAAAAATTAATTGTAACCGTTTCTCAGCATATGGACCGTACCCTTTTTTAACACATAAACTCAGTTATCACCCACCAGTTACCACTAGGTATAGAAACAAAAATACAGTCGTCTCCACATTGTACTTCACACAAACTATGTCATGTAGCATAGTGGTGATTAATTTTTATTACCTTGGATGGCAGTCCCAATTACGAATTCTATCTCAAAGTTTTAACATATTCCAGTGAAAGACATGAATCAACTTCTAACAAAGTGTGGTAATGTTTGATCTTTATTTCACCATTATCAGCTGTTCTAGGATAGTATGTATTTTCTGTGCAATCTGCAAGTTTTTTTTGTCATCCTTTTATTCTTCTTCTTCTCAGTTGGTGAAGCAAGTGGCAGAGCTTCTCGTAGTGTGGCCAAGCACATTCCGGGACCTTCTGCTAACATACAAGAAATGGGTCAACGAGTTGGGACTGTGACTGGCGAAATAAGTCGAGCCCATCAGTTGATGGTGGAACGAGGAGATAAGCTATCCCAGTTAGAGGAGAAGTCAGCACGAATGATGTCAGAAGCTGAGAACTTTTCACAGTCAGCACATAATTTGATGCTCAAATATAAAGACAAAAAATGGTATCAGCTGTGAAATAATGGGGCACAAAAGTGGTGAAAATTTTTAAGACTTTCTCCAAAGTCACTTGAAGAAATTGTTCTACCAAAGCAGCATAAAAATGTGGAATTTGTAAGTAGTTTGTAAATATGTTTTGCATAATGTTTTGTGAAAAACTTAAATACCTCTTAAGGATATTCAAACATATGCCTTGCGTGGTAGTATCAGATTTTAGGATGGTTTTCACATTACATTCAGAAGTATTTAAACTCTTTTAAACAGTTAAACTTAGCTCTGCAATAGAATGTTTGATTCGATTGATTAAAAGTCAAGGAATTTAATAATCTGTGACATAGATCTCTATCAGGCCACAGAAGTAATTGCAGTTGTGAAAGAAAGAATTAATGTCACTGTTAAAAAGGACGTGAACATTGTTACATACCATAATTTACTATGTAAAAAGTGAAATGCAATATTTTAAACTGTTTCATGCCTTTTGTTCACTTTTTACTTTCTTCCACAATCCTGTCCCTGATCCTGTATCCCAAAATACCATAAACTAGTGCATCAGAGTTGATCCAAAGCAAGCAAAAATTGTTATGTTAGGATGTTATATTCACTACAAAGAAATTTTAAAATGTACAGTAATGTGGTACAAATTCTATCGTTATTTTTGAAAGAAAGATAGTACATGAATGTCAGGTTTAAGAGAAAAAAAATAACAGAAAAAGACTAACAAATAAAATAAAATATTCTTCCGTTTACATTGAACCAAAATTGGAAACAAATGTTGAATGTGGTCAGGGATTGATGTGTACAATGCCAGTTTTATAATTGTTAGTGTATTGCATTTCAGTTAATAAGGTATACATATTACTTTAGAGCATGGTATTGGTTACCTGGTTAATGGTGTATACATGTGACAACAATGTGATATCTACTTCAACCATTATTCAAAGATAAAAGTCCCGCAGGCGGGCTGTTGTGAATGTCCTGTCACAGAAGTGTGTGGGGCCAAATACCACAAACTATGTGGCTTTGTGCCAGCTTGTAAATACTTCAGTGTGCTGATTGTTAGAATAAAATGTATTTATTTATATCTGAATGTGAGAAGTAACATTTGTGTGTGACTGATAGTGTGATTTTGGAACTGTACATATACTCAAAGGGTTGAAAATGCATGTATATGTGTGTATGTGTGTGTTGAGGAGAGGGGACAAGAGAGAGAGAGAGAGAGAGAGAGAGAGAGAGAGAGAGAGAGAGAGAGAGAGAGAGAGAGAGAGAGACTTCATGCCTGCAGTACTTAAGGAGAAACCTACAAATGCAGTATGTTATAACAGTGAAGAGAGAGATATATCTAAGGCAGGGGTAAGTAGGATAATTTGTAATTACAGTATGAAAATCTCTGTGGCAGCAATAAAGCAGAGAATTCATACATGGCTAATTCAGAAGAACAGAGGTGGTAATTCTGTTGTACTGTGTAGTGAAGGTTTTCTTTCTTTAAAAAAAAAAATAAAAAAAAAAAAAACATGGAATTTGTCATCAACAAATAAAGTTTCGTGAGGGATTGCTGCAATAGATCACTGTGTCTGTGTGTGTTTATAGCCCTCTCCAATTTCTTTATTGATGTGGAGATGTTTATACTTCAACATATGTAAATGTACCTAAGTGCATGTATATCTTTCAAGTAATACAGAAATATTATTTGTGGTATGACAATGAAGTGGTTGTTATTGAAATTAAAAATTACTTAGCTGTTATATGTGTAACAGGATTTGATTTAAAGTTTTAGTGTGATATGTGAAAGATCTTCATTAACATTTGAAACATAGTTGGAGATGTGTTATTGTTTGAAACTTTTATTGTGTTTCTTAGTTTCTGATGTTTGTTTTTAACTTCAAAAAATATAATGTTAGTTTCATGTCAGTCTGGTTATTTGTTACATTGTTAAGCTTTCAAAGAAATTAATCATTGATTTCATTTGGTAAACTGCAACATATTTCATTTTGTAACTGCAACATAAAGGCAGTTTTTATTTCCTTGTTGCTGTTTAAATGTTGATGTAATTCTCTGTAGAAGGAAAATGAAATTTCTTGCAGATGAGTAAAAAGTCTGTCTCTAGTTTAAGTAAAAGCATTTGAAAGATGTTCTTCCCTTGAAACGGCATGTGAACATGTAAATAGAATGAGGTTTTTTATCAATGAGAACATTTTGTTAATGGCATTATTAAACTGTTTTAAAAGAATGGTGAATACTGTTAACTGGAAGTATGAATGTAAAGATAGAAATACAGAACATATTTTGTATTTTGTTAACTGAATTAAATTTGTTTATGCCACAGTCTAGTGTTGTTGCATTTGTGAATTTCAAATATATTTTAATGTGGCTGTTTCCATTGTATTTTTAAACATTCATAATCATAGTATGCTATATAAATAAATGAGTAATCATTTCATCATAGTGTTCATTGTATTAAAAACCAGTTATGACATCAGTACTTTTATATTGTCCACTAAAATTTAGATTATAACATTGAAAATTGTCGTGTTGTCCTAAATCTTGTTTTAGATTAGCAAAACTAAGAGGAGACCATCTGTACACAATACTGTTACCCACATGGTATGCTTGATAAGTTGTCAGGACAAATTTGTTTCCACTCTGATATGAATAACTATATCAGCTGCTTTGATTCAATGTTACATTGTTACTGAGTCCACTGCAGAATATAAAATACCACATTTTAGGTAACTGTGCTAAGAAGTAATAGTATATTATCTCACTTCCTCTCAAAAGTGACACTTACTAACTCATTAGGTAAGTTTCAGACTATAGGCTTAAATGGTTCAGAGATACAGCCTGAGTTGATCCTCTGTTTTAATAAATGATGTGATGAATGTGGTACTTGTTTTAAAATTGCACATTTCAAAAAAAGTTTTGTATCAGTTCTGAGAGTTCCGGAACGTGTACAGAAAATTGGAATAGAGATCAACATAACCATTATTTCTGCCTGTTTTATTTCCCATGAAAACCACACATTGCAAGTTGTACCACCATACAGCAAGACCTTCAGAGGTGGTGGTCCAGATTGCAGTACACACTGGTACATCTAATACCCAGTAGCATGTCCTCTTGCATTGATTCATGCCTGTATTCTTTGTGGCATACTACCCACAAGTTCATCAAGGCACTGTTGGTCCAGATTGTCCCACTCCTTAATGGGGATTTGGCATAAATCCCTCAGAGTGGTGGGTGGGTCACGTCATCCATAAACAGCCATTTTCAACCTATCCCAGGCATGGTCGATAGGGTTCATGTCTGGAGAACATGCTGGCTACTCTAGTTGAGTGACGTCATTATCCTGATGGAAATCATTCACAATATGTGCACATTGGGGGTGCGAATTGTCATCCATGAAGGTGAATGCCTCGCCAATATGCTGCCAATATGGTTGCACTATCGGTTGGAGGATGGCATTCACGTATTGTACAGCGGTTACGATGTCTTCCATGACAACCAGTGGTGTACACTGGCCCCACATAATGCCACCCCAAAACATCAGGGAACCTCTACCTTGCTGTACTCACTGGACAGTGTGTCTAAGGTGTTCAGCCTGACTGGGTTGCCTCCAAACACATCTCCGACGATGTCTGGTTGAAAGCATATGTGACACTCATCAGTGAAGAGAACATGATGCCAATCCTGAGTGGTCCATTTGGCATATTGTTGGGCCCATCTGTACTGAGCTGCATGGTGTCGTGGTTGCAAAGATGGACATCACGAGTGCAGTTGCACATCATGCAGCCTATTGCGAACAGTTTGAGTCGTAACACGACGTCCTATGGCTGCACGAAAAGCATTATTCAACATAGTGGTATTTCTGTCAGGGTTCCTCTGAGCCATAATCTATAGGTAGCGGTTATCCAGTGCAGCCTGAGCAAGGCATGTCATTGACAGTCCTTGTCTCTCTGTATCTCCTCCATGTCCGAACAACGTCGCTTTTGTTCACTCTGAGATGTGTGGACACTTTCCTTGCTGAGAGGCCTTCCTGGCACAAAGTAACAATGTGGATATGATCGAACCATGGTATTGACTGAAACTTCCTGGCGGATTAAAGCTGTGTGCCGGACCGAGACTCGAACTCGGGACCTTTGCCTTTCGCGGGCAAGTGCTCTACCAACTGAGCTACCCAAGCACGACTCACGCCCCATCCTCACAGCTTTACTTCCGCCAGTACCTCGTCTCCTACCTTCCAAACTTTACAGAAGCTCTCCTGCGAACCTGCAGAACTAGCACTCCTGAAAGAAAGGATATCCTTTCTTTTAGGAGTGCTAGTTCTGCAGGTTCGCAGGAGAGCTTCTGTAAAGTTTGGAAGGTAGGAGGTGGAAGTAAAGCTGTGAGGACAGGGTGTGAGTCGTGCTTGGGTAGCTCAGTTGGTAAAGCACTTGCCCGCGAAAGGCAAAGGTCCCGAGTTCAAGTCTCGGCCTGGCACACAGTTTTAATCTGCCAGGAAGTTTCATATCAGTGCACACTCCGCTGCAGAGTGAAAATCTCATCATCGTATTGACTGTTTGGGCATGGCTGAACTACAGACAACACGAGCCGTGTACCTCCTTCCTGTTGGAATGACTGGAACTGATCAGCTGTCAGACCCCTCCGTCTATTAGGCACTGTGCTGCTCATGCGTGATTGTTCACATCTTTGGGCGGTTTAGTGACATCTCTGAACAGTCAAAGGGACTGTGTGTCTGTGATACGATATCCACAGTCAACATTTATCTTCAGGAGTTCTGGGAACTGGGCTGATGCAAAACATTTTTTGATTCATTTCTGGCTTAGACAGCAGCCAGAATATGTAGACAGAAAGTAATACTACAGAAACCTTCAGTCAAGTAACTATTTTGCATAACTTGCAATGTTAGATTTACACAAACTACTTGTCTTTAACTCGTGAATGGATGGGTTTGATAACACACATCCTGAAGAATAAATGAGTATTTAATTAATTATGGATAGCAGGTGGGTTGGTTAAAATGGTAGATCTTGAATGCAACATGCAGGATGAAATAGATGTTAGAGAGCACAGTAGTTATGCAGATTAGAAAAGAGTTGCACAAGATAGAGTAATGTGGAGAAATGCATCAAACCAGCCTGCAGACTGATGACTACGATGACATGGAACACATTGCATGAACTGTTTCTTCATACTGGACTAGTCCAGTAATTTCGAAACACAAGGATTTGTGTAATGAAGAGGATATATATGGTCACAGATTTCCTTATCGCATGGTTAATGCAACACTGGAACTTTTGCTACACTAAAAGCATGCAAAATATGGTTATCCTTCTGCTGAGCTGTCATCTATCTCTAGCAAAGTGTGAGAAAAATTGAACGCAGCATTCAGTTGAATTATAATATTTCAGAAGAAAGATAAGAGCACTCAAAAATTTGAACTTTGATGACCTTGTGAGAAAAGTATATGTAGATCTAGCCAAAATCCAGTATCACATCTTGTTTTCAAAACACAGTTTAATTTGCACTCCTTGGACTTAGAGAGAGGGTACAGTGATTAAGGCACTGAACTCACCTTATGTGGCAGTGGGGTTTAAATCCCCATTCCAATTTAGGTTTCTCACAATTTCTCCAAACTGATTAAGGTGAAAGCTGTATCTGAGTTTGTGCTCTGTCTTCAGTGACCTCCTTATCACCAGGAAATTAAACTTTAATCTTCTTTTTCCAAGTGTTAAGATTTTTCCAATCCCCACCTATCCCAAACATAGGCATAGAGAAACAAATTTCTATACTGCAGGTGTTCCTGAACTACCTCTACTCCTCGGCACCCACAGAATATTCGATTCATAGTTTACCAATTTTCTATCCCCCCTCAGCCATATTAAAGCTCTTCCCCTCCAACAACTAGATCATCATTCCAAATGCTTCCAAGATACTCTTTCATTACTTCCACCTCCAGACATTACTACCCAGGAAGATCAGTGAACACTCTTGAGCACCTGCTTTCTCATCTTTTCAGCTCATCATATCATCCAGACTTGTCCTGTTGAACTTATCTACCTGCCAAAATGACAGAAGCTCTCACTGAATAATAAAAAATGCACAACACTGATTTTAACATACCAACCAAGAACTTTAATGCTGCAGAGTTTTTAGCCCTACCCAAAAACCTCACCTTTGGTCCCACAGACAGTCAACTGAATACCATAGTTTTCAACCTTTGACAGCAGAATCGTCTGATTCACCATGTCAAATGCTTTCAGCAGGTCAACAAATGCTGTTGATTCTGTTTCTTGTCTATCAGTTTAGTATGCAATTGATGCACTCATAAATGGCAGTTGTTGTTGACATTTTAGTTCTGAATCTATGTCAGTCATTACATAGGACATTGTTTTTATTTACAAAGTAGTTGATCCCTGGCACTGCTTGGGCATGTATTCATTCCAGTCTTTAATCAGTTGAACTCTTCCTCCACTCTCTTACTGTCCATCTCTTCTCTGCTCTCTTAGTTCATCTGCTCCTATTTTACCTTTCTCTGTTCATTTTCTGTTCCACCTCTCTCTGTCCATCTGCTTCTCCCCTTCTCTCTGTCCATCTCCTCTTCCCCCTCTTCCCCTGTCCATCCACCCCCCCCCCCCCATCCATCTCCTCTTCCCACCCCCGTCTCTGTCCATTTCCTCTTCCTCCGTATCACTAACTCTCTCTCTCTCTCTCTCTCTCTCTCTCTCTCTCTCTCTCTCTGTCCATTTCCTCCTCTTCCCTTTCTGTTCATTTCCTCCATCCCTCTCTGTGTCCATCTTCTCCTCCCCCAATCTGTGTCCATGTCCTCCTCCCTCCTCCTCTCTCCACATTATCACCTCTACCCCAATTGGATGTTTCTGGTTCTTATCCCCAAAGTACATCTTTACAGGTAGTAAGTAGTGTGTATACAGAGATTTACAGTGATGAGCCAAAACATTATGATCACCTGCTTAATAGCTTGTCTGTATGTCTGTCTTTGGAACAAAATACGTCACTGATTCTGCATCTCAGGGATCCAACAGTTTGTTTGTACGTATGTGGCATTAGATGTCTATGCACAAGTCATGTAATTCGTGTAAATCACTGGCTGCTGATTTATGTACATTGTGATGCCACCGATAGCGACCCATATAGGTTCCATAGGATTTACATTAAGTGAATGTGGTTGCCAAGACATCAATGTGAGATCACTATAATGCTCCTCAAAACACTGTAGCAGAACACTAAGTGCCCAAAACTGGTCAAGAAATTAAATTTCTTATAGGCAACTGGTTGCTTATTTTTTCATTATATAAGACTAAAGTTACATAAAATAGACAAAATATAGAACTTTTATTCCTTAAAAGTGTTTCTTTATGGTTGGTATGGTGGTTACAGAGCAGCTTACTTATATCTAATACATAGCACTTGGTGTATTCTGAACACAGTTTCTTTATTTTAATGTTTGTTTTCCAAATTTCTTTGTTTACACACAAACTATAAATTAGATTGCAGGTATGATCCACTCTGGCAGCTACCATGTTTCTCGATTTATTTACTTCTAGAAATTCCTGTAGAGTTTTCACAGAGATCTCTGCTTCACTTTTAGCTACCATCATTTGAGCCTATTATACAAATGATAAAGTCATTATCCTGTGTTATTTTTGTCCGGAAATCAGTGTCAACAACATAATTAGTTCCTGCTCCAGGTTTCACTACACTAGTCACTGTTCTGTCATGATTTTTCTCATGGAACAAACTAGATAGATTTCTGCCCATGGCTTTCTGTTAGCGAAAGTACACCAATCTTCTTTCTTGTTCACCCATCTTTGTTGTTATCATTATTTTCAAAAAGACCATTCAAATCAATATTTTTTCAATGTTATCACAGTCACTTTATTGCAAAACATCATATTTGTTCTTATCAGAAAATGTAACTATTTTTGCACAGTTTGTTGTTCTTTTTGAGGTTCAAGAACTATCTTTGTTCAATACTTTCATCCACTCAGACAATTTATCAAGTTTGTCTTGCATCACTTCATCTGGCTTTTGCTTAGATCATATGTCCCGATTTTCTTTCTTGAGTGAAACGATGTCTCTTCTTGAAGCATTGACAATGAATTGTAAGCTTGAAATTTGTTCATTTAGCATTGTTATTATCATTTTATAATTATCATGAACTCCCTTTTTAAATGCATAACTGTAACTTTTTC
Organism: Schistocerca americana; assembly: GCF_021461395.2. Taxonomy (NCBI): domain Eukaryota; kingdom Metazoa; phylum Arthropoda; class Insecta; order Orthoptera; family Acrididae; genus Schistocerca; species Schistocerca americana. The sequence goes on from NC_060130.1 coordinate 466,354,199, forward strand.
TTGAGCTACAATTATGCACTCATGACCATCTTGTAATCTGCTCCAAATTTGTTCCATCTTTCTTTCCTCAGATCCTTCCGAATTACACACATTTCTCAACAGTGGGAAAAAATGGTTATTTATAGTTTTAAAAGTGAGCCTGGCTTGATCATCCTACCTACAGAAAAAGGTTCCAGTAGTGTCATGTTGCACTGCAGCAATTACCTAGCAGAAGATATCTTTCAGCTGTCAGACACCACCAGCTAGAGGTTTTGGTATGGAAGATGTGTTCTAGGATGTCCAGCAAAACCTTCAACGCCTGTTCAAATCTCTTAACTATTTCATCTAAATTCATCACCTTCACTGCCCCAGAATATAAACATCTTCTCTATACACACACATCTAACTACGCCCCCCACCCCCCCTACAACTGGTTATAGGCTTTCCCCAGGAGTTTTTTCTAGTAGACCAATGCCTATAATCAATTGTCTACAGCCTAATTTTCTATGTCATGGAAACCAACTACTACTTTTAACACTTCTTCACATTTCTTATCCAATTACCACCAAGTCCCAGCGTATGACTGTTAATGCTGCCTCCCAATATACCACCACTGCCACTACCAACTAGTTGCTGTTACCATTGGGCACTACCTCTCTCAATGTCCTGCTGATTCCAAACCTACCACTCTTGTTCTTATGATGAACCACATCTTCACCCACAGATACATATTATGTGACAGGAATATGTAGAACTAAATTAGTGACACTGTCACGGATTTTTAAAAGGGATCTTTATGTGCCAACTTGGAGGAATTCTGAACTCCTTATCTGCTTCAGGTGCATGAAAAGTATCCTTATGATCTGGACCCAGGGTCAAGACTCTGTCCTCAGTCCTTCATAGCCTTACCTGTATTTTTCATGTCTGTTTCATTTTAAGCTGAACTAGCCATATTCCTGGGTATTGACCCCCATCTGTTTCTGTCTTCATAAAAACTGTCATCCATATGACAACTGTTAACAATATTCTGAGTAAAGAAATACCCACCTGGAGAACCATGCCCATTAGAGCACCTGCTAATGCAACAGAGAAGTTCTGGCCATGGTTCAAATCTGCCTGGCAGATTGACAATGAGGTTGGTATGCCAGTCAGCCTGGATGTAGTTTTTAGGTCGTTTCCCACATCCCAATAGGGTAATATCAGGTTGGTACCCATGTTCTGCCTCAGACACACAATACACAAACGTTTAGAAAACTTTCTCAAGCATGCAAATATAATTCACTCTAGATGGTAGACAGATAGAATAAAATGCTTTCATCCTTGAGGGGGGGGGGGGGGGGGGGGGGGGGAAGACAGGAGACTGGAGGGTGACCTAAGACATTTAATCTCCTTAAACCCATAATCAGCAGCAAACTGACTGTCTGAAGATCTTGCTAAGAACTTCAGAAAAGCCAGTATTCCCCCTCCCCTCCCCCCCCCCCCCCCCACCCACCACCCTTAGTGCCTCGTCAAACCTAATCCACAAAACCCTAATACTCCAACCACACACAATTACATGCTACAAATTACACCTTAACAACCTTTTCTCATTTCCTGAGATAAAGCAGTGTGTTCCCAAAATCACTCCTCCATTATAAAAGTGATATTCAGGTGCCTACCAAACCTAAGAAACATTCTGGTCAGTCCCTATGTCATTCCTATGTCTAAGTTACCAAAACGGCTCATTTCTGGTGAAAGAGCCAGGTAAAATGCATCTCCTGTGCACGCACAGAGCACATCGTGTTACAGTCTTGACACAGTATATGGGTATATCCTGTTCCATTGGGAGAGGGGCACTAGTTACAGCAGCCATATCATATGATAACTCTTGTGAAAATACTCCACAGACCTTTAAATGATGTACAACAGGTTGGAAATCCACTGGAATGTTCTGAGTGCAACACAGTCAGCTTTAATGGCTATTTTGTAACCCATTCCAAATGGCTCACAGCCCTCCCTCTTCTTAATGGTTGCATTTCTATCTTGAATATATGGAAGTCATAGTGATACGTCTACTTTGTTTGCTTCATATACCTCACTACCTAACTCTAGTCTTCATACTTTAGTTGTGTTTTTAAACGTTAGGTTAAGAAGTCCATAAATTTTATTTGTGGATTATTTAATTACTTCTTGGAAGAACAATTCCGTATTTAAGGTTGAATAACAAGCACACTGTTTTTGTTCTACTTGTTTATTTTTTTCTTTTTTTTTCTTTTTCAGAATAGTTTTTGGATTGTTGGGATATCTCCAGGAAACAACTGTCATAAAGATTGGCCTTCCTTGTTTAATTAAGGAAGTCCACACAGTTTAGAAGCTGCTGGGTTCATGTTGATCAGATGCCCTAGTTTCATATTTAGGTATTATGCTTTTGCAGGTCTTGGTTTCTAAGTGCTTTGTTAAATGTTTTGGTAGGATCTTTGGTGTGGATATAGTAGGAATTGGGTGTGAGGAGTGGTTTAACTTTCTAAACATCACTTTTGTCCATGAGAACCAAAGTACTACTTTTATCTGGTTTTGTGAGAATGTTGTTATTTTGAGTAATTTTCATCTTTAGAGTCTTTAATGTGTTCTGGTCCATAGACAATGATGTAGGAGGGTCTAACTCGAGTCATTTAGTGTATGTCATCACATACTATTGTCTGGTTGCAATGTTTTCGTTTACACTGTATTTTGTATTGACTTTTAATCATCTGACTGTTTTTGGAAGGTTTATGGTGAGTGGCATATTTGAAACCTTTTATTAGCACTTCCATTAACTGTTTCAATAGATTTACTACTCATTCTGAAAAGTTTTGTTTAGATTTTGTTGTTATGGCTGCATTACGATCACACAGGTTGTTTATTTTGTGTTTTTGGTATACGTACATATCCTGAATTATGTTACAGACTTGTTCACATATTTCGTTGTCAAAAACATCAAATTTGTATGGGTGTATAATATGTGGGAATTGCATGCATTTCAGTTTAACATGTGTACACATGATGTCCCTGATGCTGTACCACTTTTTTATTTCTTCCTTTATCCATGCGTAAATCATGACCTTAATTGCTTATTCTGCTGCAGTTGATGTGCTTCTTGAGTGGCGCACACGTATTTTGGTGTAATATTTAGTTTTTGGCATTATTTATTGAACCAAACATGTTGTGTTGCCTTTGCTTTTTGCTCGAGTAACCTGCTGTACAGGACTGCTTATAATGTTTAGTTACCCAAGAAATAGTGTCACTTTCAGATGCTAGTTAACTGTTTGCTAAAGATGGCCCAATAAGCCAAAAACTAGTTTGAAAGAAGCAACAGTGTAATTGTTATTCAACTTAAAAAAGCCCGTGAATCTTCATCTGCACATTTCTCTTAGTCTTCCTGTTCTGATAATTTTATCTTGCCCATCCCAGCCCCCTGCCCACTATATCACCATGCAATAATTAATTGCCACTTCTGCCTGCAATGAGTGGGCTCTCTCTGATGCTGGTTTCTATCCTCCTTGCCTGTTGTCCTTCTGTCTAGATTAGATTAGATTAGATTTACTTTCATTCCAATTGATCCGTAGGGAGGAGGTCCTCCAGGATGTGGAACATGTCAGAAAAACAACAATACATGACAAATATTTAAACTAAAACAAATAAGCTAATGTACCATTCCACAGGTCCCAAGTGGAATGATCGTCATTTTTTAATGAACACTAAGAGTCATTTTACAAATACTATTGCACTGAATTTAAAATAAAAAAGTTTTATATTTATTTATAAGGTAAGAAACATGTAATACAACTACTGTAATACTTATTTACAATGAACACATTACTGCACTGAAATGGTGCAGAAGTTAGATTATACTTACACACACACACACACACACACACACACACACACACACACAAATTTTCAGTGAACACATTACTGCACTGAAATTGTGCAGAAGTTATGTTGTACTTATATACAAATCAGTTGGTTTTCCTCAGAAATTCATCAATGGAGTAGAAGGAGTTGGCCACCAATAAATCCTTTAGGCTTCTCTTAAACTGAATTTCATTGGTTGTTAAGCTTTTTATGGCTGCTGGCAAGTTATTGAAAATGTGTGTTCCTGAATAATGCACACCTTTTTGTACAAGACTAAGTGACTTTAAATCCTTGTGAAGATTATTCTTATTTCTAGTATTGATTCCATGAATTGAGCTGTTGGTTTGAAAAAGTGATATATTTTTAATGACAAATTTCATTAAGGAATAATGAATTCCTAGAGCCTCTCCCTTCTTTTTCATTTTCCTCACCTCTCTCTCTCTCTCTCTCTCTCTCTCTCTCTCTCTTTCTCTTTCTCTCTCTTTCTCTCTCTCTCTCTGTCTCTCTCTTCGCCCTCCCCCCTCCCCCCTCCCCCCTCCCCCCCTCCCCCTTCCCCTCACCTCTTCTATGTTCATCTTACTCATTCCACACAGCTACTGGGTGGTTATAATTAATGCAACTACTCTTATAGGTTTAGTGTGGGCTATAATTATCATATGGCAGTGAAGCTTGGTAGATATCCTAATGCGTTAATGCAGAACCAATTTATGCTGGAAAAAAATTATTTCCAATTTTGGTCATGGGGTGAAAATTTGGCACTTTGAATGCAAGAAGGATGTATAGAAATGTTTCCATATGTAATGTATTAGAAATGGGACATGGGCAGAAAATGTCAGACAAATGAGAATGGCATAATGTAGATTTTATTATTAACTGTCGCTTACACAATTTGTTCAGTATGAGTATGAGAAATGTCAACAAGATGCTGCATCCATGAAATGATGTGATCAACTGATGCTTGCAGCAGTTCTGGTGGAATCTGAGCAATGTGTTCCAGTATACTGGCCTTCAGATCAGGTAGAGACCAAACATATCACTCTTAAATGCGCTCTTTTAGGTACTCTCAGAGCCGAAAGTCACATGGATTCACATCACACAATCTTGTAGGCCATGCATCTGAAAAACCTCTGCAGATTACCCATTTGTGTAAGGTTGCATGAAACAGATCTTCCACTGGGTGACCGACATGAGATGTTGCCCCATCTTGCGTAAAAATGGTGGTTTCCACAGAGTTGTGGTTTTCCAAAGCAGAGATTGAATGCTGTACAAGGAGATCTCGGTAATGTGCAGACATCACAGTACACCTGACAGGTGCTCTGGGTGTATTGACTTTATTCTGAGTGAATAAAAATGGATGAGAATAAAGGTTATCATAAATCCAAACTACACAGTCACATATGATGAGTGCAATGGCTCTTAGTGCACAATATGTGGTTTAACAGTACCCTGAATTTGGCAGCTCTGTGTATTTACTCCACCCTGTAGTGCAAAATGTGCATTGTCACTCCAATAAATATTATCTGACAACATGTCATCAGCTGTGACCTGTGACAGAAACTGAAGAGCAGATTCAGAACATTGCTGTGTATCATGTACAGGTACTAACGTAAAATAGACTGCAAAACTCTCCGTACTGCTGACAATGGGATGGACAAATCTTGTGACACTGAATGAGCATTACCATTATCCAGGGCATGTGCTGGATGGTCACTTACATCAACAGCAATTTTCTCTATAACTTCCACCATGAGGGGATGCCTTCCTCCACCAGGTGCCACACCAAGCTCACCCATGTTTTCAAATTTCATCATCATTGTCATCATCATCATTATTTTTAAGCCATTTAATGAGATTAGGCCTCTCCTCAGACCTTTCAGTTGGTGATACTCTCTCAATGCAGCACTTTAATTGCTGCTGTTCACATAACAGTTTCATTCTCTTCTCGATAACCACACTATTCATTCACATTATGGCTTTCAAGTGACAGAGTGGGTGTCACCATTATTGCACCTGGTGGCCACAACTGGAATTAATTTCTTTGCCAGCATTCCACATTAACGCATTAGCAAATATGCCAAGTTCTGCTGCCATATGATAATTACAGCCCATACTTGACCTCCATGAGTAGCTGCACTTTAATTATAACTGCCCTGTATAATGGGATGACAGGATGACTGAATGTGGGCTGTGGTCCACTGTCGAAGATGGGTGCTGGTGTGCAACAGGAGAATGTCCTGGTAAGATTACAATAGCATCTTTAGTACTGATTGTTTACAATTGTGGGACTTGGAAACTGCAAATGATGATGGCAAGTGAGTTGAGTATTCCATCATGACATCCGCCAGTATGACATCCTTTGGTTGCTGACCGTGTGTGCCATTGCTGCTGTTGTTGCTGCATTGTGAGAAGCCTGTATTCCCCGGGTGAAGTGTAGGTGTCCCGTCAACAGTAGCTGTGTGTACATCCAACAGTGTCATGCTTCAGTAGCCCAAAGCACAGAAGCCCTTCATTGACATCTTGGCAGAGGTGGCAATGGTTAAGCCTTTGCATCATGCACCCAAAATGGCAGCAAAGTGCTGAGATGCATGGTCATCATTTTGATGACTTGAAGTGTTCCCAGATAGCATGTCATAAAATTTTTTGTCTTTGATACATATGCATTGGTTAACATAACCCAGCATGATACTGTGGTAACACTGCCTGCTGGTTAGGTATGGCTGTTATGGAAATGGAACATGAAAAATTATCAATTATCAATTATTGAAACTTCCTGGCAGATTAAAACTGTGTGCCGGACCAAACTTGAACTCGGGGCCTTTGCCTTTCGCGAGCAAGCGCACTACCACCTGAGTTACCCAAGCACGACTCACGCCTCATCCTCACAGCTTTACTTCTGCTCGTATCTCGTCTCCTACCTTCCAAACTTGCCCATGAAAGGCAAAGGTCCCAAGTTCGAGTCTCGGTCTGGCACACAGTTTTAATCTGTCAGGAGGTTTCATATCAGCGCACACTCCGCTGCAGAGTGAAAATCTCATTCTGTTAACAATTAGTGATTTTCTACTGCTCTTTACGCAAATGGTATGAGTTGGATCTTTAATTCCTAACAACCATTTGCATACCACATGATTGGTCATTACTGACTAGATAACAGCAGAAGTAAGTTATACCAAAAATAAGGGCTAGAATTTTTTTGCAGTATCTGAATAATTTTGATTTGAAATGTTTTACCTATGTCTAGTAACTCTAACAACATAATCTTTTGGTGACTGAGTTCTGCCCTTTGAGTGCATGGGACACAATTTTTTCTGTAACGATCAACATTCTGCTTGTGTGCCATCCACCAGTAATTTTTTGCTACTGTGTGTTGTGTAGTTCTGTGACCACTATGGCTGGATATAACAGAATCATGGGCTTGCCTCAACAGCTTGAATTGTAATTTTGCTGGTACTACTATATGCAACCTACATCTCATCTATCTTTAAGCACTCTGTCTTCCACACTAAATTGTGGTTGCCTAGTGAACTCCTGACACTGTAGACATTGCTCTGTAAATTGGTGACATTCAAGATAATTGCTTTGCACTTCCTTCCATTCCTCTGTGTACACACTGGCACATTCCATGGCAATATTTTGCGACTCAGACTGTCTGCATTTACCTGTGATCTACCTGGATAATGTATTAATTCGAAATCAAATTCACTAAGAAATAATGTCCATCTAGTTAACCTATTAGTTGGATCTTTAATTCCTAACAACCATTTGCATACCACATGATTGGTCATTACTGACTAGATAACAGCAGAAGTAAGTTATACCAAAAATAAGGGCTAGAATTTTTTTTGCAGTATCTGAATAATTTTTTTCTGCTTCATCAAGATGTGTGGATGCTGTGGAATGTTCTTCTGACTTAGCATGTATTGTAAGGCAAAACTGCTAGCACTACATGACAGCATAATATAAATTGCTTTTGGTAATCTGGAAAGGTGAGTATTAGACTAGAGGTCAGTAAGTCGATTAGTTTGATGAGCATTATTTCATAATCTAGAGACCACTGAAGTTTCACTCCTTTTTTCACCATTTTGGTGAGAAGTCTTGCAATTTCAGCGAATTTTCTAATAAATTTTTGATAAAAATTGTCAAGGCCTAAATATGACTGTAATTCTTTCACCGTAGTGGGTGTCAGAAAATTTTTGGTAGCATCAACAAGTCATTGATCAGTGCATACACCATTCTGGCTGATAATATGGCCCTAGTAACGGACTTCTTGCAAATGAAATGGCACTTTTCCAGGCGAAGAGCTAACCACAGTGCTGTAGACAGTCAAAACCTTCACATAAACACACTAGCTCCTGGACATCCTTGGACAACATAATGAAATAATCTAAATAGGTCACAAATTGCTTAGATTATAATCCTCACAATACACCATCTAATAGTCACTGGAAAGTAGCTAGCATGTTTTTCAGCACAAAAGGCATGCGTCAATATTAATAATGACTAAAGGGGGTTGAGATTGCTGTTTTCGGACGATCTCCAGATGCTACATCTAATTGATGGTACCTACTTCATAGGTATGATTATTTGTGAAATAATGACACTGGCCCAGATTATCTAGGGTTTCTGTTATACTTTGCATATGGTAGACATTTGAATTGTCTTCTGGTTTAGATAATGGTAGTCAACAGAACATATATGCTTTGCTGCTATCTGGTGATTTCCTTGGGCTGATGACAGAAGTGGGCCTACAGGGGCATCACCCTACCCCTGCAGTGTTTCCAAATTTATTAAAGATGGTAGATCCAAGATGCTGGCCATAGACCTGACAATTATTATTATTATTATTAATGTCACACTGACATCATAGTGGGAAATTCAAATTTTGATGGGAAAATAAGTCAATTGGGCCATCTCCACTAACCTAACTCCATCCCCCTCCCCCTCTCCGCGCTCCATCTAGGAATTGGCAGGAAAAGGACTCAGTCTGTGTTGGGCTGCCTGATAGAACAGATGTAAGTTTGTATTTTGTATGCAGTGCAGTATATTGTTTAAATAAGCAGGTTGAGCTGCGATTGATCAAGTACTAGGCAGTAACTCCATCCAGTTTCATCAATAACTGCTAGATGTGGAGTGGATATTTTCGCTATTAGTCTATTGAGGTAATAGTGATACATGCAGATTGACTGCTGTCTTTGACGTTCTCCTGTAAAAGGGAACCATCTGCTTCAAAACTGACTTACATCTGCATTACAGGTTGATAGAAAGTGGACAGAGTGACCGGTTAAGGTGTGGTTGTAAGAGGTATAATTTAATTGTAGCCTGATGATAGAAGGAGATGTTGCTACAGGTCATTTATCACACAGTTAACCATTTTTTTCCCATTATTCTCTTGGGGTGTATCAGTTATGTGGCATAACCTGCATTCAGCTCATATACAATTGTGTGTTCAGTGTGTGAGTTAGAGCACCAGCTACATGCAACCATTAACAGCAAAGCTCTCCATACCACAGTCATCAAAGGACTTCCAGCCCTCCTCTAGACAAATGAAGATTTATGAAACATACACCATTCCCATTCTGCATCTTGGGGCATAAAATCGAGTTTTCAGTTTCATAGCTATGGTGATTCTAAGTTACTGGCAGGTGTTTGTGAGGTACTGCAATCCATGTGTATACACCTGCTTGACAGATATTCTGTTTACAGAGTTAATGGCAGCATGGCATTTAATTTCAGCTCTTAAACACTGCTCCTATGCATTTGTCTGTTTCCTTGTAAGAGGCATTCTCCATTGCTGATGATCATTTTATAGGATTGATGTGAGCATAGTATAATTTCTGAAGTGTGATCGGATGCAAACAGTGGGCGCTATACACCTCTGGAAAGCTATATTGTGCATGTTTGACAAAGAATCTATGTTTTTTTTTTTGTTTGGTGTAGAAGAAAGTAGTTTTATGTTCTTAAAGTCTGTTACCATAGTAAGTGGGACAGAAAACTTGCAGGGTGGATGTATTTCAGATGTTGAATATTTACGTCCTGCATTAAAATACGTGTGCTCATGTTCTATGATCATTTCTCTCTTACCTATACCTTATTGGTACTGAACCCTGACACTAGAACAATACTTCAGAACTGATAGCACAGTTGATTTACATGAAATTGTTCAAACTCCATCCGTCTGGAGCTCCATCATGCATAAAACTACACGTTTTCTTCTTAACTGTCTGTTATATCATCACAACACTCTCATATCTACTACACACAGCAAAAGGGTGCTAACCTCCTCAACATGCACACATATGGAGAGATCTTGTGCACTTGGATGGGTGCTGTGAGTAAGATTGGTGTGGAACAGTATATGTGAACAGCAGTTATGGACTCAGCTCACTCTGTTCCTTCACAAGACTCTGAACATTGAGCATATAGCAGCCTCTTATTTCTGCTCAGCTGCAAATTAAATTGGTGACACTGTTGCAGGGAGGGTTGGTCAGAGACAATGTGAGAAGATCTTTCACTCTCTGACTTCATACTAAGAATGAGAGAGCGCTCTGTGACTCCCAGTTGCAAAGGGAATGATTGGCAATCATAATAGTAATTCCCGAATGAGATTTTCACTTTGCAGCGGAGCGTGCGCTGATATGAAACTACCTGGCAGATTAAAACTGTGTGCCCAACTGAGATTCAAACTCGGGACCTTTGCCTTTCGCGGGCAAGTGCTCTGCCAACTGAGCTACCGAAGCACGACTCACGTCCGGTACTCTCGGCTTTACTTCTGCCAGTACCTCGTCTCCTACCTTCCAAACTTTACAGAAGCTCTCCTGCGAACCTTGCAGAACTAGCACTCCTGAAAGAAAGGATATTGCGGAGACATGGCTTAGCCACAGCCTGGGGGATGTTTCCAGAATGAGATTTTCACTCTGCAGCGGAGTGTGCGCTGATATGAAACTTCCTGGCAGATTAAAACTCTGTGCCCGACCGAGATTCGAACTCGGGACCTTTGCCTTTCGCGGGCAAGTGCTCTACCAACTGAGCTACCGAAGCACGACTCACGTCCTGTACTCACAGCTTTACTTCTGCCAGTTCCTCGTCTCCTACCTTCCAAACTTTACAGGAGAGCTTCTGTAAAGTTTGGAAGGTAGGAGACGAGGTACTGGCAGAAGTAAAGCTGTGAGTACCGGACGTGAGTCGTGCTTTGGTAGCTCAGTTGGTAGAGCACTTGCCCGCGAAAGGCAAAGGCCCCGAGTTCGAGTCTCGGTCGGGCACACAGTTTTAATCTGCCAGGAAGTTTCATATCAGTGCACAATCCACTGCAGAGTGAAAATCTCATTCTGGAAACATCCCCCAGGCTGTGGCTAAGCCATGTCTCCGCAATATCCTTTCTTTCAGGAGTGCTAGTTCTGCAAGGTTCACAGGAGAGCTTCTGTAAAGTTTGGAAGGTAGGAGACGAGGTACTGGCAGAAGTAAAGCTGTGAGTACCGGATGTGAGTCGTGCTTTGGTAGCTCAGTTGGCAGAGCACCTGCCTGCGAAAGGCAAAGGTCCCGAGTTCGAGTATCGGTCGGGCACACAGTTTTAATCTGCCAGGAAGTTTCATAATAGTAATTTATGCACTGTGATCAAAGTGCTAGAAATATATAGATTGGTATAGGATGCTGTCCAGAATATTTTGGTATATATGTTCAAGAATTAACAATGAATGTCTGTACTACATAGCCATCTATCTACATTCACAATCTAGTGTATAGTACTCACAAAGTAGTGAAAGGGTAGTTTGGCGATGGTACAGAAATTGGGAAGCATGCTGCCATGTCTCTGGTTGGCATTGAAATTATGGACAAACTGGTAAAACTGCAAAAATTGATCACATTATTAGCTGTGGTGCTTATTACGGTACATCGACTGTGTCTTTTCCATCTCGTCCATCCACTGGTACTCTGTTGATTCCCACATTGTGTACATGACTGCAATATAAGGAATCAATCGAAATGGAACACCGAGACATCTGCTAACCTATCACTGTGGGAGATGAGATTAAATCTATAGGTCATCAATCACCTTACAGCAGCTGTTTGGAAACGTACCACAATGCCACAAACTCTTTCAGTTTCCATATGTTGTGATGTCTTCCGCATTTTTGTCGATAATAAATACAGTCTCTGTCTTTTATTTCAGTCATCCTGGGTGTTGTGGGAGCAGCAGCAGCAGCATTATTATTTATACAGTATAGTGTACAGTTTTCTGTGAGAGCCAATGAATTGAAACATTTAAATGTCAATTTAGCTCCTGACACACACTGTGAAGTTGTGGTGGAAAATCAAAATGTACGGCCATGTACAAAGCTCCAGTCAGACAGTGTTTCAACATGTTTCAGCAGAAAAACCAATGTATCAAACAACAACAACAACAACAATAACAATAACAATAACAATAACACAGGGACCCTCTCTTGCGACTGACAGTCTGTGGGGTATGGTTCCCCTACAGAACAGGCAACGAAATTTTACACTGGTTTGTGCAAGTGACTTCTACTACTGACCAGCTACTCCAGTGGACTAGTACCTGTATATTTAGTAGGATTACCACATATGGTCAGTGTCAACATGCAGATGGTGCTTGTTTTCGATATATCGGAAGAGAGAGCTGCGGTAAAATCTTATAGAGTTCTCTACCAGGTGATGTTAGCAAAGTTTCTATAGTTCATAGTTTTATTTAGTTGTGTGTTACAAAAATAACAAGGAGGAAGACACTGTGTTGCCAGTGAATACTCGGACACCATTACACTGATGTATTTCTAGTGTGGTAATCATAGGGATACGATAGAGGAGATTAGGTCATGTACAGGAGGGGTATTCAGTACTGATGAACTGTGGGTGTTATCCTTCGAAGTCTGTAACTTGGCTGGGGAGGACAACTCTTTCTCGTCAAAATCAGGTGGATTCAAATGCTGTATACTGAAGCCTGGAAGATCTGTGAGAATATGGCAGGTAAGCTGTGACTAAAGTGGAATTGAGAGGTGAGCTCTATACTGTTCCTTTTAAGTAATGTGGGTAAACATATTACAACCTCTCACAGACGCCTCACAAAGCAAGTCCAATGAGAAAATTACAGTTTTCTACAGAGACAGAAATGACATTAGCAGAAGTTCCATCTTTTGTTTTCTCAATAAATAAGAGACAACATTCTTCCATGAGTTTTGTGAGCTTACAAATTGATGGACTGACATCTTAATAGGCAGACTAAATTTGCACCTGTATCCTTACATCACAAGCCATTGTATGGAGTATGGCATCCTGTACTGCTACTAGTCATTCCCTTTCCTATTCCACTTGCAAATACAGTGAGGGAAAAAGACTACCTATATGTTACCCTACAAGTGCTAATTTCTCATATCTTATCTTGGGGACCCTTGAGCAAAATGCATGTTGGCAGCAGTAGACTCCTTCTGTGCTCAGCTTCAAATGCCAGTTCTCAATAGTGTTCCTCGAAAAGAACATCTTCTTCCTTTCAGGGATTCCCATTCCAGTTCTCGAATCATCCACCCACTAATTTGACAGGAATCAATAGGAATGCATCTATAGGGCTGTATTCTGAGGGGACCCTAGGTCTGCAGACTGGTACACATTTGAGATGTTGTATCAGTACACTGGTATTTTGTTACTGCTCACAGTGTCAGCCTTCCTGGGATATTTTGAAAACATATCCCAGAATGAAACTTCCTGGCAGATTAAAACTGTGTGCCTGACCGGGACTCGAACTTGAGACCCTTGCCTTTCACGGGTAAGTGCTCTACCATCTGAGCTACCAAAGCACGACTCACGCCCGGTACTCACAGCTTTACTTCTGCCAGTATCTCGTCTCCTACCTTCCAAACTTTACAGAAGCTCTTCTGTAAAGTTTGGAAGGTAGGAGACGAGATACTGGCAGAAGTAAAGCTGTGAGTACCGGGCGTGAGTCGTGCTTCGGTAGCTCAGATGGTAGAGCACTTGCCCGCAAAAGGCAAAGGTCCCGAGTTCGAGTCTCGGTCGGGCACACAGTTTTAATCTGCCAGGAAGTTTCATATTAGCGCACACTCCGCTGCAGAGTGAAAATCTCATTCTGGAAACATCCCAGAACGTTTCAGTTTTGCAGGAGGGATGAGGGGAAGAATATTGTTCAACATCCTGGCATTTACCCCAGCGACTATGCTTACTTCACAAGCCACCATACTGTGTGTGGTGGAGGGTATCCTGTACCACTACTAGTCATTCCCTTTCCTATTCCACTTGCAAATACAGTGAGGGTAAAAGACTACCTATATGTAACCCTATGAGTCCTAATTTCTTGTGTCTTATCTTCATGGTCCTCCTGTGAAATTTATGTTGTGAGGCAGTCAACTTCAAATGTGAGTACTCGATAGTGTTCTTCGAAAAAGAACATCTCTCCTCTAGGGATTCCCAATCAAGTTCTTGAATCATGTTCATATGCAGTCTGGTGGTGGAGGCATCATGGGGGTGGAGAAGAGAGTGAAACATCCTACTCTCCCCCATAGACCGAAATGTCTCAGCAGGATTAGTTCAGTAGCAGTATACCAGAATTCTAAGTGACTAACTTCCACCAGGATGACAAGAAAACTGAGAGACAGAACGCAAATTGCATTGAATGTCTTCAGCTATTTGATGGCCACCCATCTTGGTATCAGAGGAAGTCCCTGCACACCCTCCTCACCTGGTTTCCTCTCCTGTCCTTTTCCTCCCCAGCCCTCCTTCGTCTCGCCCCCCACCTCATCCCTATTTCTCTCCCCTCCTTCTCGCCTCTTTTTCCATTTTGCCTTGTCCCCCTCCCCTGGAAGATCCTCCCAGGTTTTTATTCATTATCAGTGTGCTGCATTAGTGTTATTTTTCAGTGCCGTTATACAGTCTTTCCTAGTGATGTGGTTTTAATTGTGTGTGTGACCTATTTATTGTTGATGACTGTTCCATGCAACGCCGGCCATCATGTGGCTGTTTTCATCATTCTACGACTTTTATGCTCTAGCTGTACTTTGACTGGTGCCCTTTAATCTCATGTGTGTTTTTTGTGTAACATACTTTCTTAGATTTTTATCTCCGATTTAAAGCCACCACTTTGTATGCTTTCTTTTCTTCTGTTCCACCTTTTTTGTTTCTATATTGTTCTATGTTTTCTTCTTTACATTGTTTTACATGTCTTTATGTCTCTCAGCTCAAGAGCAGAGCTTATGCTGCTGCCAGCGTACCCCTGAAGAGGAATGGAAATTACAATAAAGGAAAAAGAAAAAAAGTGGCTCCTAAAAATCGATCCATCCAAGAACCAGTGACTCGCTTCCGGCTCCTTGATTTTTCTCTTACCATCTGCACCCATCCTATCCACCTCTCCCCCACCCTCACCTACCTTGGACTCACCTCACCTGGATGCCTCATCTCCAATCTATCCAATCCAAATCCCACAACCGCCTCAGTCTCCTTAAACTTGTCTCTGGCCGGATGTGGGGGTTGAATCCCTCTACCATCCCCCACACCTACAAATTCTTGATCTGTCCCATCCTCTGTTATGCCAGTCCCACCTGAATATGCCCCCCCCCCCCCAAATTCTATAAGTCCCTCAAGATCCTTGAGTGCCAGCACTCCGCTTCAACTTCCGTATACACCTCCCGTTCCTCACGCGGATCCTCTATGACCTGATTCTGTTCCCCCATCTGCTCCTTTTCCTCAAACATATCCGAGTCCTCTACACCTCCCCTCTACACCTCCCACAGACTTGATCTCCCCATCCCCTGGTTGCTCCTCTCCCCTCCAACCCCCACCTGCTGCTGTGTCCTCATCGTTGTGTCCCGCCCACCCTCCACCTCTACACCCTTCATCTCCTTTCCCAAGGCGGCTTCCGTCAACTTCCCCTCCCAGATGATGCCCTCTCTCCCTCCATTTATCCCTCCTATAAACTCTGATCTTCACCTCCCCCTCCCTACCTCTGTCCTTCTCCCAGACTCCCTCTTCCCCCCCCCCCTTCCATCCTGTTTTTCCCCGCCTACTCTTCCTTTGACTCCATTCTCTCCCCTCGAGTCCTTTTGCTTTCCCCACCTCTGCCTTCCCCTCTCCTTCTCGTGTCTGCCCTTCCCCCACCTCCTCCTTTTCCTCCACCATATCCGCAAGCTTTATGCTGTCTGCAGGCTTGATCTCCCACCCCCTGGTGTCCTCCTTCCTCTCCGCCTCCCTACCCATTGCCACACTTCTATCACTGTATCCACCCCTCTCTCCACCTCCACACCCTCCATCTCCAACATCAGGGCAACTTTTAGCACATTCCCCTCCCGGATGATGAACTTCACGTGACGTCTACCCTCCCTACCAACTGCAGCCTGGCCTTGTTCCCCCCTCCCTAGGGCCCCACCTTTTCCTCCACCCTCCTTCACCCAGGACGGTGCCTGTCTACTTATTGTGTGTCCACAGCTTGTGGTAGCAGTCTCGCTTCCTGCGCACGGGGTCCCAGGTTCAATTCCCAGCAGGGTCAGGGATTTTTCCTGCCTCGAGATGACTAGGTGATGTTGTGTCATCTTCATCATCATCATCATTAATCCCCATTTCTGTCCGAGGAATAGAATAGCAAACCACCTCCACTAGGACCTTGCCTAGTATGGCAGTGCGGGTCTCCCGCATCGTCCCCTACGCTCCTTGGAGTATGGGACCTCATCATCATCATCACTTACTGTGTGTCTTCATTAGCATTGTCAACACCGTGTTTTTATATTTTAACTTCCACAACTTTATGCCATTTTACAGTTTTTAAAAAGTCACCATTTTATCGCCTGTTATCTTCTCATTATGTTTTTTTAACTCTTCTGTAGGGTGTTTAGTAGCATATCAAGCTGCCCGGCCCACCTCTGGAGGGGAAATCAAAATTCAATAAAGAAGAAAAAGAAAAAAGAAAGATGTACAGTCCTGTCCAGCTGGACATGGGGATTGCATCCTTACACCATCCCCCAATCCCCCACACCTACAAATCCCACATCCACCCTATCATCTGTTATGCCAGTGTTGCCTGGATCTCCCCCCCTTGCTTTTATAAGGGCCTCCAAATCCTAGAACACCACGCACTCTGCCTTGCCTTCTCCTCCTTTTCCTCCAACATATCCGCATCATTTACACTGTCCCACCTCATCCCCTTCCCCCCACCTCCTTCTTTTCCTCCACTATATCCGCATGCTTTAAGCTGTCTGCAGGCTTGAGCCCCCACCCCCTGGTGTCCTCCTTCCTCTCCACCTCCCCACCCATTGCCACACCTCTATCACTATATCCATCCCTCTCTCCACCTCCACACCCTCCATCTCCTACATCAGGGCAACTTCCAGCACATCCCCCTCCCGGATGATGAACTTCGCGTGACATCTACCCTTCCTACCAACTGTAGCCTGGCCTTGTTCCCCCCTCCCTAGGGCCCCCCTTTTCTTCTCCCCTCCTTCCCCCAGGATGGTTTTCCCTCCCCTCCCCCCCCCGAGTCTCTGCACCCCCCTCCTCAGCTGTTTCACTCTCCCATCCTTCCCTCCCCAGTACCCTTCAGTGCGCCCCCCGCCCCATCTACCCTTCCCTCCCCCACCTCTAGCACCACATATTCCCCACTTTCTTCTCTTCTTCCTCCTACCCATACCCCTGGCACATCCTCCTAGTTTGTCATCAGTGTGCTATGTCAGTGTCGTGTTCGGTGCTATTCTACAGTGACGTCAAGTGCTGTGATTTTAATCATGTGCTGGACTTGTATGTAGTGCTGCTGTCCATGACTGTTCTGTGATATGCCACCTACCACATCTTTTATGCTCCGGCCGTACTTCGCCTTGTGTTCTTTTAATCGTCACAGTGTTTGGTTTTCTGTGTACACTACTTTTTTGATTTTTACCTCCATTTTGACAGTCGTCCCCTTTTGTATGTTATCTTCCTTTATGTTCCCCCCCTTTTTTATTTCCTCCTTTATGTTGTTTTAAATCTCTCCCTGCTCTGTACTTACTGTCTTTCGGTTGAAGAGCGGCACCTATGCTGCTACCAGCCCACCCCAGATGGGGAACTGAAATTCAATAAAAAAAATGCACAGTGCTCCCCTCCTACTCCTCAGGGCTCTCTCTCCCCTCCTCCTCCCATCCCCTGAGCAGTTTTCCTCCCTCCTTTACCCCCTCCCTCCCCTCCCTTTCCCATGCCTCCCTTCTATGTCTCTGTGCCACTACCTGACTTGCTTTCCCGTTCCATCTCCCGCCCCACCCCACCCTTCTCCTGCCTCTTGGTGCGCCTCCTGACTCCTCTTTTTTTTCTTTTTCTCCCACCCCTTCAGCCCCCTCCCGCACTGAACCTTCCTCTCCCCTCCTTATCCCTCTCCTCAGGCCCCCTATCCCTCTTGAGGTCCCTCCCAGCAGGTTTTATTCTTCGTGTGTGCTCCATCGCTTACAGTGGTTTTTAAGTGTCTCTCATTCTGTGTGTTTATATACTGCAGCCAATTCTTAACTTGTGCATATGACTCCAGTGTCTTTTAAGGCTCCACGACTCGCCAACTGTGTTCTTTTAACATTATGTGGACTTTTTAACTGCCAAACAATGAACATCTCCATGTCAGTGTATATTTTAACCCCCAGTGTCTCAATTTACAATGTTTCTATATCCCCCTTTTCCCGCTTTTTTATGAATAGTTTCCCACTTTTATTTCAATGTAATGTCATTCTGTTGAAGAGCGGCGATTGTGCCGCTGCCAGCCCTCCCCTGCCCATATGGGGCAGGGGTATGAAATGACAATAAAGAAAAAAAGATGCACAGTGGTACAGTGGATCGCTGTTCTGTTATTATTTTATTCCATCCATATGTTCCTTCCAGCAGCAGCAATTTGCTTGTAGTTTGGCAGGAGGCTAGTCCCCTGTACTTCAGTGATAGCTTGCTGTCCTATCATTACTTCACAATTAGGGCTGTTGGCTAGAGTAGCAACTCTCCAGTACTAGACTAATAGCGAAAATAACCACTCGAAATCAAACAGTTATTGACGAAACAGGAAGGAGCTACTGTCTAGAACTCGATCAGTTGCATCTGAAATTGACATGTTGAATAAGTGGCATCTCTGCCGGATATTTGTGTCATTCTCACACGATATTTCGATGGCATAACTTGCTGTCTTCTCCAGGTGTTAACTGAGAATGGTCCTTGAGTGGCTCCAGTCCACTATTTATATCTGGATGCTGCTGGGCACTCTGTAAATGGTCGACACTGCGATGAGACATGGCGCGACTCCAGTGGTCCCCTATGGTCGCCAGTGTTCCGACTGCTGTCCATGACTGGCTTGGCGATCCTCTGGGTTGAAGTCGTTATCTGAGGTGCGTCAAAGCCGATGTCTAATGTCTGGTGCTTCGTCACATTGCTGTTTCCTCAGTCTCCACATAGGTTTCTTGTTTTGTAACCGGTCCACAATGTGTCGGGTGTTCCACCCGCGGTCTGTGCCTGTCAGGAGAAGCTACAATGGTCGTCTCTATCTGCTCGTGTTCCAAACTGCCGTGTTCTGAGGTTCTTGTCGTCATCTGAGGTGGGTCATATCCGACCTGTAATGTCTGGTGCTCTGTCTCATGGCTGTATTTTCGGTCTACACGTTTGTTTCTTTAGAAATCTCGAAGTGTCCTACGTTGAGTTTTCAGAAGCTCAAGAGCCCGATTCCAGGCGGTGCTGAGCTGTTATACAGTGTCAGGGTTGAGAAGATTTTCCATGATCTTTATCTCAATGGATTCTTTTATGACACTGTCCGAGTATCTTGGGGTCTGTGTGATAGTCTTCGTGTTATTCTAGCTCACCGATTGACCTAGTTCTAAACAGTGTTCCATTATGGCTAATTTTGTTGCCTGTCTGAGTCTGGTGTGCTTCTGGTGTTCTTTACATCTGACGTTCACAGTCCTGGTGGTCTGGTCGATGTAAGACATGTCTCACTGGCATGGTATATTGTAAATACCTAGCTTGCATAGCCCCAGGTCACTTTTTACATTCCCCAGCATTGTCCCAATTTTAATTGGTGGGAAAAATACCCTCTTGATGTCATCTTTCAAGAGAGTTCTCCTGATCTTGGTAGAGATTGGTCAAGCACATGGCAGGTATACCGTCTTCTTCGCCTCTTCTGGTTCTTCTTCTGGATCCTGTGGCTGACTGGCAGGTCGAAGTGCCTTCTGGATGTCACTAGAGGAAAACTTATTTTTGCTGAACACCAATTGTAAGTGTTATATTTCTGTTGCCAGACTGTCGGGACCTGACAGAGTATGTGCCCTGTGGACCAGAGTTTTGAACACTCTTTCTTCTATGCCGGATGGAGGCAGCTATTGGCTTGCAGGTATACGTCATTGTGAGTAGGTTTGCGGTACACACTGCCAAAATGTGCCATCTGCCTTCCTCTTGAGTAGTACATCCAAGATTTGAGTTGTCCATCCTTCTCCAGTTCCATTGGTAAATTAATTTTGGGGTGGCGAATGCAGATGTTCCACAAAATCATCTAGCTTCTACCTGCTGTGGGGCCAGATGACAAAAGTATCATCCTCATATCTGAAAAAAACACTTGGGCTGATATTTGGCCAATGTAAGTTTGTCCTCTTCAAACCTTCCCATAAATAGGTTGGCCACCACTGGCTGCTCATCGCCACACCTTCTGTTTGCTCGTAAAATTGACTTTTTCCCTGAAGAATTATATCAGAAGACTAGCCATGGAGGAGATGTATTGCAACATCAAGAAGTTGGATAAGCTTTGACAAAGGGAAGGGAAGATTCTGAGTTCTCTCAGTTTCATGCTGAGATGCCAAGAGGGGGTACGTAGTTCCAGTTTTTGCCAGGATCAAGCATAACGTTAACTCCAGAGCACTGAACAAGATCAAACACTGAACTAGACTTGCACTGGTATGAGAGAGAGTGCGTGATATGCACCACTGACTATATGTGATGTACAGGAAGTTTCTGTTTCTTCTCCTTTCCATAGCAGCTTCCTTAACCAACCACGATTGGGACCAGGTTGATGGTGCCTCCTGGTCTCTAGCAGAATGCACCAGGAAGAAGTCAATGGCGTGCCAAGTCTGAGCACCTCAATGACGAAGTGCAACAGAGTGGGGGCACATGCATGGTGGTCAACCTGAGTGATAAGCAGCTCGACGAGACCACCTTAAAAGTACTGAGAAAGGGCCTCAACTTCGCAGAGACTCCCAGAAACGTGCCTGTCGCAGCCCTCATCAGTAAAGTTGAGCAAGCAGCCAACACCCTACCTTCCACTGTGACCGAAGAGATCCACAGAGAGACCTGCAGGACTCTCACCAAGACCAAGCCATCCAAATCCAACATCTCAGGAGGTGAAAGGGTAACACTGAGGCAACTCCAGGAGGATAACAGCATTGTGTTGATGCCAGCAGACAAGGGTAACTCCATAGTCATCCTAAAGAAGATTGAGTATGACATAAAGATGAAACAACTTCTGGGGGCGCTACATACAAACCAACAGAAAGTGACCCCATGGACAAAGTTGACAAAGAAGACCAGGGCTCTGCTGAAGGAGACGGGCCTTCCTGAACAAGCCAACAAGAAGACGTGTCCCAAAGCGGCACTACCACCCAGACTTTATGGTTTCCCCAAAGTTCACAAGAATGGGGTTCCACTACGACCTGTTGTTAGCAATAACAGCACAGCCACCTATCCCATTGCAAAATACCTGAAGAAGTTGCTGGCACCACATGTGGGCAGATATGCACACCACATTTGCAAATCAGAGGACTTCCTATAATGGCTGAGACAACTATACATTGTGGTCTCTGACATCATGGTCAGATTTGACATGGTGTCTCTCCTCACACAAGTGCCACTGAATGACTCACTCATTCCTATTGGAGAGAAGTTTGATGGGGCTCTTCTCGACTTATTTAGGAATGTACTAACCTTGATGTACTTCCTATATGGGGGCGAATTTTGCAAGCATACAGAAGAGGTGGTGATAAGCAACCCTCTACCACAAGTGGTGGCCAACCTATTTATGGAAAGGTTTGAAGAGGAGAAACTTACATTGGCCACATATCGGCCCAAGTGTTTTTTCAGATATGAGGATGATACTTTTGTCATCTGGCCCCACAGCAGGTAGAAGCTAGATGATTTTGTGGAACATCTGCATTCGCCACCCCAAAATAAATTTCCCAATGGAACTGGAGAAGGATGGACAACTCAAATCTTGGATGTACTACTCAAGAGGAAGGCAGACGGCACATTTTGGAAGTGTGTACCGCAAACCTACTTACAATGACGTATACCTGCAAGCCAATAGCTGCCTCCATTCGGCACAGAAGAATAGAGTGTTCAAAACTCTGGTCCACAGGGCACATCCTCTGTCAGATCCCGACAGTCTGGCAACAGAAATATAACACTTACAATCGGTGTTCAGCAAAAATGAGTTTTCCTCTAGTGACATCCAGAAGGCACTTCGGCCTGCCAGTCAGCCACAGGATCCAGAAGAAGAACCAGAAGAGGCGAAGAAGACGGTATACCTGCCATGTGCTTGACCAATCTCTACCAAGATCAGGAGAACTCTCTTGAAAGATGACATCAAGAGGGTATTTTTCCCACCAATTAAAATTGGGACAATGCTGGGGAATGTAAAAAGTGACCTGGGGCTAGGCAAGCCAGGTATTTACAACATACCATGCCAGTGAGGCATGTCTTACATCGGCCAGACCACCAGGACTGTGAACTTCAGGTGTAAAGAACACCAGAGGCACACCAGACTCAGACAGGCAACAAAATTAGCCATAATGGAACACTGTTTAGAACTTGGTCAATCGATGAGCTAGAACAACACGAAGATTATCACACAGACCCCAAAATACTCGGACAGTGTCATAAAAGAATCCACTGAGATAAAGATCATGGAGAATCTCCTCAACCCTGACACTGTATAACAGCTCAGCACTGCCTGGAATCCGGCTCTCGAGCTTCTGAAAACTCAACGTAGGACACTTTGAGATTTCTCAAGAAACAGAAGTGCAGACCGAGAAAACAGCCCGAGACAGAGCACCGGACATTACAGGTAGGATCTGACGCACCTCAGATGATGAACACAACCCCAGAGGACGACAGAGCCGGTCGCTGACGGCAGTCGGAGAACCGACGACCAGAGAGGACCACTGGAGTCGCGCCATGTAGGTGCGGACTGTGGACAGAACATCGACGTGGCGCGGACCGATTACGAGACTCCCAGCACCATCCAGGTATAAATACTGAACTTGATCCACCAAAGGACCATTCTGGGGTAGCACCTGAAGAAGACAGCGAGTTATGCGATCGAAATATTGTGTGAGAATGACTTGAACATCCAGCAGAGATCCTGATTATCCAACATGTCAACAGATCGCTGGCAAAGACTGAAGAATTAATGCATCTCAAATTGTTTAAATAAGCAACATACTGCACTACATACAAAATAATAAAGATTTATGTCAGTCCTATCCAGCAGCCCAGCACAGAATGAGTACTTTTCCTGCCAGTTTCCAGATGAGGATGGCAGTGGGAAAGGGTCAACAGCACACTGTGTTGTTGTTGTTGTTGTTGGTGGTGGTGGTGGTGGTGGTGGTGGTGGTGATGGTGTTGCTGTTGCTGAACTAGGCCAGTTGGTCTCTGGACTTCTAGGTGAACACACACAAAATTTGATATTCCCACCAATAAATTTGAATTTCCTACCTTTTTTCCCAGGCAGCCATCTTGGATTACGTCACAGGAGGGGAGAGGGAGGGCAAACAGCACCCTCTGGTTGTGAACTAGGTCAGTTGGTCTCCAGAACTCAATGTGATCACCCTGGATAGAGCTATTGTCTAGTGCTCGATCAATGGCAACTCAATTGTTTAAGTAAACAATATACCACACTGTATACAAAATAAAGACTTACGTCCATATTATCTGGCAGCCCAACACAGACAGTCCTTTTCCTGCCAATTGCCTTATGGACAGGAGAGGTGCGGGGGTGTGGAGTTAGGTTAGTGGAGGTAGCCCATTTGATGTATTTTTCCGCCAAAATTTGAATTTCCCGCCATGATGTCCGTATGACATTGCCACATCTATTGCTGACATTTTTGATCCACCGTCTTGAGTATATTTGGCAACAATGCAGAGTAGGGTGATGCCTCTGTTGCCTCACTATGATGACAATGGGTAGAGATCAGGCACTCTTACTTGTTCCTATGACTCGATTTTGAAGTTACTAGTTTAGAAATTTTTCCATGACAGACTGTAATTACTGCGGGACTCTGTATGGTTTCTTAAAGACAGGCACTTCATTTCGGAATACTTTGTTGAGTTAATGGTGTGGCAAGCAGTGGTGCAGGAGGATGAAATTATTCTTCTACGTCTTTCCATACTCTCCTTGGTCTGTCCTTCTAGAAGTGCAACCTTCTTCCTCAGTATGGTCAAACTGACAGGCTGCCCTACTGTTGCATAATCTTACACAAAATTCCTTTGTCCTAAATTAGCTATCAGAGTAGCATGTGATAGCTGCTCTTGTTCAGAGCTAAAGTTATCAGCACTGATGGGCAAAGCTCTGCTTTCACGTAGAATAAACTAAGTCACGCAAAACATTATACTTTTTCTAACTCTTCATGCACAGACAAAGGCTGAACCACACATAAAGAATGCACCAGCAGATGAGCTCATACATCAACCCAGATTAACTTTCTAGCACCTTTCAGTATGATATACCGCAATTTGACCTTAAAGGACTTGTATACAGTTTAGGTGGCTCACCCAGCGTCTCGAGTCGTCCTTGTGGCAGTAATGGTAGTTGAACCAAGCGAATCTACATGACCCCCACATACACTGCTCACTGCACAGCACAGCGGATTTAATTCTACTTTCCCAAGCATTCTGTTACTTGTCACAGATACCTGAGATCCAGTAATGCATAACTGATCAGATAAAAAGTCTGCCACTGATTTCACACAGAGGTGTCCTGTGTTAATCTTTAGTAGGAAGTTGTACAGTGATATACTGCCTCCTGTACCCTTTAATGTCAGGGTACGAGTTTACGCTGTGGCCATCTTCCATGACACTACGAATTTCTGTTATTACAATTTCGTTGAAAAAGTGCACAATGTTTACAAGCCTGCCACTGCTGTTTTCTTCAATTAATCTTCATATAACCTATATGATTACTTCTAAGACACTTGATATCTGTGTTAAACTATGTCTCCTTTTGCCGCAGTTAGATGACCACATCAGTTGCTGCTGGTGCTACTGCAGTTTCTATTTCATTCACAATCTTTGGGAATTCCATATGAACACTGTGTAACATTTCTAGCTGTAAACCTCATAAAAATGCATCCAGTGCTCTCAGCTTCCTGTAATATGGCCCTGTTAGCGTTAGCACCCTCCCATGAGCTCATATGTACTGATATTAAGTTAGTGAATATGCTCCAAAAATACCCTATTGATTCCCCGTATTTTAGGAATATCCTATTCAGCTGCTCAAAGTAGTATCTCGATGTACTTTTCCTCCTATATCTGTCTACCAACCCTTCAATGCAGGGACAAACGCCCTAGTATCTCCTGCTAAAATTTAGTTTAGCTACTCTCAATAAATGCTCATTACTTAAACTTGCCAACCGAGTGGCAATCCAAATTATCAAAGAAACACAGACATCATCCCCTGATTTCCCAGAAAATGGAGTGACATATGATGCACTGTAGGTATCGCTGATGATGATGTTTGGTTTGTGGGGCGCTCAACTGCGCGGTCATCAGCGCCTGTACAAAGTCCCAACTTTTACACAGTCCAATTTTATTCACAGCCCAGTCTAGCCACTGTCACGAATGAAACCTGTGATCCAGAGGCAGCAACACTAGCCACTAGACCGCGAGCTGCCGACTGTTGATATCGAGAAATGTATGTCAGGATGTGACTGTCCCATCCTTTAGTTGCCCTAATTCTGTCTGCAACTGCGCTGCTTGATTTATCAGCTGCTGAACCGCATCCTGATCCGAAACTTGCTTCTTGCCGAGCTGTTGTAGGCGCTTCAGTCCGCAACCGCGCTGCTGCTATGGTCGCAGGTTCTAATCCTGCCTAGGGCATGGATGTGTGTGTGATGTCCTTAGGTTAGTTAGGTTTAAGTAGTTCTAAGTCTAGGGGACTGATGACCTCAGATGTTAAGTCCCATAGTGCTTAGAGCCATTTGAACCATTTTAAACTACCAGCACAATAATAGAGCATATCCAGAATTAAATTGAAAAGGAAGAAGAAACGATAGGGAAACAATCATACAGGCCCAAAGAAATTGGTAATTCGACACTAACTCGTACCACTACATAGGACACTCCTGCTGCAGAACCATAGAACTGGCAGCTGTCTTCTGGTTGTTCATCTTCTGGCACAAAGTATTTCACGATGACAGGGTGGTTGGGCATAGGCGGCAGTTCTCTGCCAGAGGTGGATGCAGGTGTGCAGCAGAAGGAGGTCTTAGTGAAGTGTCAATAACTTTTTTGTATCTGTTTATTTACAGTCATGGAACTTGGAAACTGCACGTGATAATGGTTAGCAATTTAAATAATCAGTCATGATATTGCCCAGTACGACACCCCCTGGTTACTGACCATGCATGCTGTTGCCACTGCTGCTGCATTGGAAGAAGCTCGTATTACCTGGTGGAAGCGTATTCAGCACGACAGCGGTAGCTATATGTACTTCCAGTTGCATCATGCTCCAGTGTCCCAGAGCACAGAAGTCTTCCTTTGCACTTCCTTAATCAGGTTATCTTGGTAAGAAATATAACAACATAATGCCAATTAACTTCAACAGTTCTTTATGATAGTATGGAACACCTTGCTAATAAATTTCTGTTCTGCATTTGTTGGGCAGTACTTTGCTGCTATCATATTCATAGGAGACCACCCTCCATCACAATGTACTGTACCTCCAAGCATCGCAATGATATGAGTCCAAAGCAGCTTGAATTTGACCAATATTTGAACTACTACGTGCAACTAAGCCTGTTTTTATTTTTATGTCTTTTACTCCAAGTTCTGTGAACGATTTGTTTGATGGGTCAGTTAACCCAGCTATCTCAATCCAACATCATAATTAACAGTAAGTTCTTTGGTGTAACAACACACAAATAACAAACTCATGTATAATATGTATATAGCTTTCCCTGCTATAATGACATTATGTATAAAACTGGCCTTTCATATGTTTGTTGTAACTGATGACAGAAGCAATCATCTGAGTACTCAGCTTTGTCTTGAGTCAGTAGAATGGTTGCATAGTTTGTTTATGGTGTGTTAGCTAGACAGTCTGTAAAATGTGTTACATATGCTCTGAAGCAGCCAGAACATTATGACCAGCTACCTAATTGCTGGTACGTCTGCCATTGGCATGGATCATAGCAGCGATGCGTCATGGCATGTAAGCGATGAGGCCTTGGTAGGTCACTAGAAAGAGTTGACATCATATCTGCACACACAAGTCACTTAACTTCCTTAAATTCCAGGGTGGGGGCTGATGAGCTCTGATGCCACATTCAATTACATCCCAGATGTGTTCAATTGGGTTCAGGTGTTGCGAGTTGGGGGGGGGGTCAGCACATCAATTGGAACTCGCCACTGTGTTCTTCGACCCACTCCATCACACTCCTGGCCTTGAGACATGCACATTATCTTGTTGAAAAATGTCACTGCTGTCAGGAAAGATGATCACCATTAAGGGGTGTATGTGGTCTGGAACTAGTGTACGATTCCTTGGCTGTCATGGTGCCTTGCATGAGCTCCACTGGACCCATGGATGCCCATTTGAATGTTCCCCAGAGCATAATGGAGCCACTGACATCTTGTCTCCGTCCTGCAGCACAGGTGTCAAGAAGCTGTTCTGTTGGAAGGCACCGGATTCGTACACACTCATCTGATGAAGAAGGTATCAGGATTCATCAGACCATGAAACGCTCTATCACTGCTCCAACATGCAGTGCCAATGGTCATGTCCCCATTACAGTCATAGTCGCCAGTGTCGTGGTGTTAACATTGGTACATGCACGGGTCGTCGGCTGTGGTGGCCCATCTTTAGTAGTGTTCTGTGTACTGTGTGTTCATACACATTTGTACTCTGCCCAGCATTGAGGTCTTATGTTAGGTCCGCCACAGTTCGATGCCTGTCCCGTTTTACTACTCTGGCCAGCCTACGATGTACGACATTTGTAATGATGGGTGGCCAACCAACCCAATGACGCCTGAATGTGGTTTCCCCTTGATTTTGTCACGTGCTGTAGACATTCATCACAGCACTCCTCGCACTCCCGACCAGTCATACAGTTTCTGAAATGCTCGCACCGAGCCTCTGGGCCATCACAATCTGCCCTTGGCCAGACTCAGATGGATGGGGCACTTTTCCGATTCTACAGACAGACAGCAGGCTCACTGATACTGCATGCACTGTGTGTGTGTGTCTGACTAGCAGTCATTTCCCACAAGATGACTCTGCTATTTCCTGGATGGGTTTGTATTGATAGTTGGTCAATGATCATAATGTTCTGTGTAACACAGAGGTGGACAGAACCATACGAACTGAATGTACAAACTTGTACTGCAGTTCACGCTCTTGTCTGTGTACAAATTAAGTGAGGTCTATTTGATATCACGTAAAATTCTGATCGATGTGCTGCCGCTTGATGACTCTTGTACACAATAACTGGACAGATCAGATACATTTCAGAAGTGTGGCAGTTTTAGTCTATCTCAACACGTTATTCGATAACACAACTGCAGAGAACACTACACACAGTATATTTGTTGTCAGGTTGGCAAAGCAGTGCGAATTGTTTTAACACTTAACGGAGTCTACTGGTACAGAACTAGGGAGCTAAGAGCCCAAGAAGGTTTTCTGCGTAAAGTTTGTAAAGCCAGTGCCTGGTCAGTGTCGTTATACGTCGGTTACACATTTTTCCTCTCTCCATGATCATTTTTTGATTAAGTTTGGAAATTTATGATTTTGATAATGTCAAAGGCAGAGAATTTGAAGGAACTGATAGAAAATTAATTTATGTTTTTCTATTTCTTTGCCTGATTTGTTAACAACATTAGCATCATCTGCAAAATGACTGATAATTCTTTGCCATCCAAATGAAATGGTACATCACCGAGCTAGTGTAAGAAGAGTAAGAAACCCTGATAAAACCCTTTGGATTGTTGACAGTAATTTCTCCAAAAACTCCGCCCTCCTCCACCGCAACATTTCCACTACCTTAAGTTAATTTTCTACATCCACTTTCTTGAATAAGAGCTAACTTATACATGAGATGAAACGTATATGCCATCACACCACAACACTCTTAACAGAATCTGATAATTGACACAATAAAATGCTTTGCCTCAATGGTAGAAGATCCAAACTGACGGTACTTAGTCACTTACTTTTTTATTATATACTCAGTAAATATATAAATATGTCCGAGTAGAGTAAATCCAAACTGTTATTGACTTAATATTGCTGTGTCTAATTTTTGACGCAGTTTGCATAAGGAAGGTGCAATGGCCTTGCATGAGGAACCATTCTGTTTTTCTTTCCTTAACAGTTTTAAGGAAGCTACAGGAAACTTCCAGCATGAATAAATGGGTGGTAAAACCTTAACTTTACCGATTAAAATTACAGCACTTTTTAATACTTAGCCTCGCTATATTAGAAAGGGCTAAGGACTGATTAAGGAATGATGCTGACCACTGCCCAAGCAACGTGTGCCTTACCCTCGACGTGTAAATAAAAAAAAAATAAATAAAAACTGAAGCTCCCATTGTATATTGCAACTACAATTTGAACTTGTCTTAGTACATCAAAATAAATTACAGGAAAGTGTAGCTATTAGTTGTCTGCTAAAGAAGATGACATGATAACTAATGAACTTTAAGTAAGGTGATTTGTTCCTGCAAGCGGTGAGATCTGCCACCAACCTACCTGTCGGCTGCTGTCCCGACCGTGGCAGGCACCAAACTTCTTCCTTCTAGCAGAGGTTCAGTTGATAATTGAAATAATGAACAGGACAATAGGTGAAGCTACAGATCAGAAAAAATGCGTCTGTTCTGGTAAAATCATAGTACATTGTACCTCTAGTAGCACACACAAAGAAGGTGAGGTAGCCTGACTTACAAACATGACGACACATTTATAAAAAACAGTTCCTGCCTCTTCTTGATTAAGGTCAAGAATGCTACACAGAAAACTTTCAATCTATAGCGAAGGACTTCAATTAACTTAGTCCAACTCCTGGACTATGCGAGAATTCGAGCAGAGAAACCACAGAGAACATCGATTATCGGCAAGAAAGGTAACGGAAGCCTGGGCACGGCACTTCACATAATTATTCAGTAATCATCTTAAATAGCGGCCAGTCTGTGGCGTGCCGAAAGATAACCAGTATAACCACGAACGTCGCTGAATGAACATATTGACAGAACTTAATATCATCTCGAGAGTGGAAGACCACGGCGGAAAACGCTATATTAAACTTGATCACGGATGCCAACGAAGCGGTTGAAACCGAACTGACGTCCGTCGTAGCTGTTCACATACATTCCACTCAGTCTACTCGTCGACTCTTGCTTCTAAAGACGACTGCAGGGGTGTAGAGCCAACCCAGCCAGCGTAACTGTTACCGCTAGCACTACTGTATGGTGATCAGAGCCCTCAGCTCAGAGGTTGGTGCTCTTACTGTGGCTGGAATTATGGAGAAATGGCGGGCTCTCCTGCGACATTCCGCGCGAATAGCCGTGATCAGAATTTGAAGCTAACAGGTCCGCCGATAATCGCCATCTAGCGGTGTTGTACACTACTGGCCACTAAAATTGCTACACCACGAAGATGGCCTGCTACAGACGCGAAATTTAACTGACAGGAAGAAGATGCTGTGACATGCAAATGATTACTTTTTCAGAACATTCACAGAAGGTTGGCGCCGGTGGCGACACCTACAACGTGCTGACACGAGGAAAGTTTCCAACCGATTTCTCGTACACAAACAGCAGTTGACCGACGTTGCCTCGTGAAACGTTGTTGTGATGCCTCGTGTAAGGAGGAGAAATGCGTACCATCACGTTTCCGACTTTGATAAAGGTCGGATTGTAGCCTGTCGCGATTGCGGTTTATCGTATCGCGACATTGCTGCTCGCTTTGGTCGAGATCCAATGATTGTTAGCAGAATATGGAATCGGTGGGTTCAGGAGGGTAATACGGAACGCCGTGCTGGATCCCAACGGCCTCATATCACTAGCAGTCGAGATGACAGACATCTTATCCGCATGGCTGTAACGGATCGTGCAGCCACGTCTCGGTCCCTGAGTCAACAGATGGGAACGTTTGCAAGACAACAACCATATGCACGAACAGTTCGATGACGTTTGCAGCAGCATGGACTATCAGCTCGGAGACCGTGGCTGCGGTTACCCTTGACGCTGCATCACAGACAGGAGCACCTGCGATGGTGTACTCAACGACGAACCTGGGTGCACGAATGGCAAAACGTCATTTTTTCGGATGAATCCAGGTTCTGTTTACAGCATCATCATGGTCGCATCTGTGTTTGGCGACATCGCGGTGAACGCACATTCGAAGCGTGTATTCGTCATCGCCATGCTGGCGTATCACCTGGCATGATGGTATGGGGTGCCATTGGTTACACGTCTCGGTCACCACTTGTTCGCATTGACGGCGCTTTGAACAGTGGACGTTACATTTCAGATGGGTTACGACCTGTGGCTCTACCCTTCATTCGATCCCTGCAAAACCCTACATTTCAGCAGGATAATTCACGACCGCGTGTTGCAGGTCCTGTACGGGCCTTTCTGAATACAGAAAATGTTCTTCTGCTGCCCTGACCAGCACATTATCCAGATCCCTCACCAATTGAAAACGTCTGGTCAATGGTGGCCGAGCAACTGGCTCGTCACAATAAGCCAGTCACTACTCTTGATGAACTGTGGTATCGTGTTGAAGTTGTATGGGCAGCTGTACCTGTACATTCCATTCAAGCTCTGTTTGACTCAATGCCCAGGCGTATCAAGGCTGTTATTACGGCCAGAGGTGGTTGTTCTGGGTAGTGATTTCTCAGGATGTATGCACCCAAACTGCGTGAAAATGTAATCACATGTCAGTTCTAGTATAATATATTTGTCCGATGAATACGCGTTTATCATCTGCATTTCTTCTTGGTGTAGCAGTTTTAATGGCCAGTAGTGTAATTTAACGGACAACCCGAATCTGAAGTGAAAATTATTGATTTAATTTAAACTGTGCACTTTCCCTAGACCATATGGCAGCATAGGTTGGTGACAAGCCTTGTGAACAATCCGCGAAAAACCTGCACTCTACAAAAGCAGCTGGATAACATTCTTGACAACCGCCGATATTTAGACAGCTGAGGACTTCTCCATTTTCAAGGCACAAATGAAGTGAGAGATCGCTGTGCACAGCAACTTAAAACCTCTGTGGGTAGTGTTCTGTTTTATTTATTTATTTTATTATGGATTCTGTGGATCCATGTTGTGATCAACCATAATGATGTGAGGCAAGACAGGTGTACATCGTTATAGTGATACAATAAACAAATGTACTATAACAAAAAAGTAGGGAGAGAGTGAGACAGTTCTGTTATGCTTTGCGCTGTTGACAGATTTCCCCTCTACATAATCATAAATGACATCATGCATTGTAGCCAGATTTCTCCTAATAGGCCAATTACCCCATTTATAAAAAAGTGGAAAATTGAAAAATTGGTGGGAACTTCAAAAGATTGGCTGTAAATTTAAAATTTGGTGGGAAATAAAAAATAGCCTAGCTGTGCTACTGGGCTTCCTCTTCACTCCTATAATATCACTGTGGGAGTAGGGCTGTTGTCCTAAGTATAAATTGGTTGAAATTTAAAAATCCAAGATGGTTCATTGTCATGTTGGTTTTAAATTCAAAAATTCAACATGGTGGTTTTTGAATACTGGCTAAACCTCTATGGGATCAGTATCCAAGATGGTGGCAGACTTGGAATGATGACATAGCTGTATGTTATCAGAATCCAAGATGGCTGACCTGTAATACTGGGGAGTTCTGCATTGTTGCCAGATTTTTGGGGTTTTCTCCCAGATGTCAGTCACCTGAGACAAAGGATGCCTGTTTCCCCTGCAGGTCCAAGTCTTCCCGTTAGACAAAAGAAGTTTTTCTGCTGCCAGTCTGAGCCTGAGGTTCTGGGACAAAGGGCATTGTCTCCCAAGGTCACCCTCCCTCCCCCTTACTGGTTCTGAGACAAAGAGCGCTGTCTCACCTGAGGTAAAGGATATTTTCCCCTATGGAGGTCCAAGGCTGTTTCAGTCTGTACTTACTCGCTGGCATACTTTCAGTGACTCAATCAGCTATTATTCACTCAGTCCTGCATGGTTGTTTATAGCAGTCAGTTCACTTATGAGATTCCTTGATTTTCTAACATAAAATACTTACAGCTTCTCCTAAATTAAAGTACAATTCCCCCAAAGTTTCCACCTGCCCACTTGTGCTATGCTGTGAAAGTTTACGTCTTTATTTTTAAACGAACACCACACAGAGGGGAAGAGCCCTCCGCACCAAGCCCTGTGCCAGCCCTGTCACCCTGCACTGCTATGGCTGTCCTCATTTGCAAATGGTGTCCATGGGCACTGTAAGGTAACACTGGGCTGCCACAGTGCCTGATGCCCAAAGCCAGGCCACTCCAGGTGCTGGCTTTACCCCACTTGGGGCAGCACCCATCACAGCTACCAAGCGCACTACTCTCATGCCACCTGTAATGTCACCACCAACTGCTCCAACTGTGGGTCAGCCACTCAGTCCACCTGCTACTACTGGCACGGGAGCATGATGTTACACCAATGTCTATTTGCCACCCCATTGTTACCCAGAAACTGTCAGATCCCTGCACCCCGTACAGAGCTCCAACAGATACAGGATGTGCACAACTCATGGCCTGAACGTGCAGTACGAGAGATATGATTGCTAACAGGATCAGTTTTGCCATAATTAGTGGGGCAATGGTGGATATTAGTGCATTTTCTAAGTGTGGGTTGCATACATTCAGGGGAAGAATCATTTAAGGGCAAACTTGATTGATTTATGACCTTAACCAATTGTTATGCTACTTGATTTATGACCTGCTGGTGGTTGATTTATGCGCCATGATGATCATCTGTCCTTCTGAGCCAGCCGGGGTGGCCCAGCAGCTCTAGGCACTACAGTGTGGAAACGCCCAACCGCTACCATCGCAGGTTCGAATTCTGCCTCGGGCATGGATGTGTGTGATGTCCTTAGGTTAGTTAGGTTTAAGTAGTTCTAAGTTCTAGGGGACTGATGACTTCAGAATTTAAGTCCCATAGTGCTCAAAGCCATTTGAACCATTTTTTTGTCCTTCTGAGAACCCCCATCCCTCCCTCCCTTTCCCCTCCTCCTCCCCCACCAGTGTGGGTAATCCCCAATCAATCATCCCTCCCCCTCATCAATACAAGCACATTTTTGGTATCAAATTAATTGAATAATTAATTAAACTGATCAATTAATTAACCTCTCCCCCTCTGGGAAACCCCCAGCCCTCCTCTCAGATTTCCCCTCTGGAAATTGGCGGGAAAAGAACTCAGTATGTGCTGGAGAGGAAGGGTCTCATGATATGAAATTGAAGCCAATGTCAATTACACAGGAGAGGATATACCATTTACTTATAAAGTTCAGTTTTCAGGGATTGGATCTCTCTATCTGCAGGGAAAGGTTCACATCCCGCTATTACATGTCCTAATTACGTAATTACACTGCTGCAGATTGTTGGAAAATTTTTGAGTGATTGCTCAAGTTGACTTGCAGGGATCGACTGAGCTAGTGCACAATACTGTCAGCAGAGGACATCCCACCCTTTCCCCTCGCTCCTTCTCCCCCTCCCACCCCAACCCAACCAGAAAAAATTGGTGGGAAAAAGACTCAGTCCTTCCTGGAGAGGAAAGATCTCACAACACGACATTCAAATCAATGTCAATAATATACTGCTGCATATTCTTTGTTTAATCAGTTTGCAGGAAACTGGGCTACTTGGGTAGAGCTCACGTCTGCATCCCACAACCCCAATTCTCATGACGTAATAACTGTAAGCACCAAGGAACGGAAAGAAATGCAGCATAGTAGCCAGTGTTTTGGGTGTGCCACGCATGTGTTTGTCGTCAGCGCGCCGCCGCAGACGTCAGAAGCCACTCAGGGTCCTAATTACAGATCATCATACTAAATACCGCCGAGCACGCACTGGAAGTCGGCCTCCTTTGATCTCACGGCCTCAATCGAAGCATCAGGTGGCGGTATGCTGTTGATTGGGAAATTCCAGACTCGCTTCCTGTCTCTGTCCCTCTGGAGAGGCGACTTTCTGTTTGTGTATGTGTGAATCAATGTCTTCAAAAATGTAGGGAGGGCTCCTCAGAATATTGTGTTTCATTTGCTAATGAAGGGAACAAAGGGAGGGCTGACGCAATTTCAGTATAAAAAATAGAACGGAATAGTCCCTTTGCTCTATAATATCAACGTAATTGTTCGAAAATTCACAAGAGTCGAATAGATCACTTAAAACGCTCACCTCCACCTTACAGTGATCTATCTTTATAATAAAACATATTTTCGACGTTTGAGTATCACATGCAGACATTATGCAAATCAAGTAATGAAATTTCCGCCACAAATAGACCATAGCACTAAATATATCCGAGTTTTTGTATGCATTGACATCTGACAATATAAGCACCCTCCTCCATCACAACATTTCCACTAAACATATCTGGTGAAAAAAAAAAATACCATCAATCCCACAAACCCATGATCGCAAAGACCACACCCTCCACCATCCACTGCATCGCAAAATGGAGAATCAGCTCGGCTGCACATGTTGACTGCATTGACAATTTAGCACCAATTCCTGGTACTTCCATGTCTGCCATATCAGACGATTAGGGACTGGAATCATCATCACAAACAGTCAACTGATCAATTTACGTGTGGGGGGGGGGGGGGGGGGGGATAATCAACCAGTGCAAACACCTGTCATATTTAATCTTCTCAGGCAACACACAACTACTTCTGTTGCCACTCTCCCAACCCACTGGTCACTTTGCTAGCCCCACGCTGCCACAAACAAGAGCAGTCAGGCCCGGGCATTCTATGTACGTAATTGCATGTCACAGGTGAAGCTAATCCATGTCTTCCAGTCACCGAAGCCTCGTGACCACTAATGCCAGCAGTCACAGCGCACTGTGAGACAAACAGCTGCAGGTTGGATGTATACAGTAGTTCTAATCAGTTCCACCCTGCCATTGCCTCACCGCCGGCCGAAGTGGCCGTGCGGTTAAAGGCGCTGCAGTCTGGAACCGCAAGACCGCTACGGTCGCAGGTTCGAATCCTGCCTCGGGCATGGATGTGTGTGATGTCCTTAGGTTAGTTAGGTTTAACTAGTTCTAAGTTCTAGGGGACTAATGACCTCAGCAGTTGAGTCCCATAGTGCTCAGAGCCATTTCATTTCAACCATTGCCTCACCCCCCCCCCCCCCCCCCCCCAATTTTAAAAAATCCACTTCACCCAATTCGAAACGCTCTTGCTTAAATCCGCAGGACAGAACAGGTAGTTGGAATTGTGGAAAGGGGCCAAAAGGGGACTGTCAGTTACACTCAGACACATAACTTTATTTAGTTGTCCAAACAATACAGCAAAAATTTTTGAACTTAGTTATTGGCTGAATAGGCCACACTATCTTGTGCCTTAGGGGCACAACCACTTAAATTTAAAAACGGCTGAAAGCCATTAACTTAAAATTCAGACTCAAAACAGAATATTTAGAACGCAGAAGGCCTCACGTAAGTAAGTTCTATAACTTGGCTGAAGGCCCAACAAATCTAACCCTTGAAAAGCAAGCAAGTTTAATTTAAAGACGGCTGAAGGCCCATGATTTAAGGCTGCTGGTAAAATTAATTAAAAAAAACACAAGGCAGAAGACCTTATCTTCAATTAGGCTGAAAGCCCCACGCAGTCTGATACATGAAACACAAGAACTTTAATTTAAAACCGGCTGAAGGCTGATGTCTTAAAACAACTAAAATAATTTTTAGTAGGCAGAAGGCCCAAAGCTTTATCTTTAAACAATATTATACACAGGCTGACGGCCCAAACAATCTAAGATTTAACAAGTAAGGAATTTAAATTTTAAAGCAACTGAAGGCCCACTATTTAAAACCCAACTAAAAGCACACAAATTCAAACCATCGGCTATAAGCTATTAAAATACACAAACACCAATAAGAAGAGGCAATACAGCCAGCGGCGCTCAGAAGTTTTCGGGGTCGGTCTGTACTTGAAATATTAATGTTCACTTAGGGGAGACAGGTAGTCGGCCCAACTATATCCAATCCGATGGCAAC
Organism: Schistocerca americana; assembly: GCF_021461395.2. Taxonomy (NCBI): domain Eukaryota; kingdom Metazoa; phylum Arthropoda; class Insecta; order Orthoptera; family Acrididae; genus Schistocerca; species Schistocerca americana. The sequence goes on from NC_060130.1 coordinate 466,391,474, forward strand.
CCAACCAAGAGACAGTCAATGGACCCAACGACAAGACGACTTGCTTTCCACCCAACCAGTGCACAAGGAACTCCAAAGCCAAAACGTAAAAGGCGTAGCCGTCCAAAACCACGTATGTATGAGCTGTCAAAACTACACGCACAGGTTGGACAGCGACAACAAAGTGAGGAAAGGACACTGCCTGAATTTTACGTCAGCAGCCAGGGCAGGTAACTGGAACGCTAACGGCCACAAGGCAGAAAATTCCGCTGGTGCACTTGGACTTCAAAAATCCAAAATACAGTCAAACTCTGCCAGATGGTGGCCAAACTTTCGCCAACTCGAACACTCGCTGTTGCTCATAGGAATTCCCCCAAACAGCCAACCATGAAAACGAATAGCACATTGTGAACAGTCTGGCTTCGGTAATTAAATCACCACTCAACATTGATGTCCTGAGTCGGTGAGCCACGAACCCCGTAGCAATCGGAACAGCTCCCACACACTCCAACACTGCACAGAGACTGCCAGCGGGGCCTGGCCTACTGCACTGCACGGAGCTTTCCTGGCTGATCCACACCAACCGACCGGCTGCCACATATCAGCACTAAGACAGCACTAAAATAACTCAGCAGTCGATATTAAAAGCTACACAGTTTCAGGAACACTTGCACGAAGGACTAGACAATACTAACGGTAGCGACTGTGCAGTAACAAGGACGAATCAAGAAGTGGCACATGCAGGCAACCCATAAGCAATCGCTGGCCAATGTACACGTCGTCCGACAAAATGACCGACCGACGACCAACCAAAGTGGTCCACATTCAAGTGATATGTATCGGCAACTGTCAGGCGAGTCATGGCTGTCCAGACCTCTGCAGCCGCTCCCCGACTGAACTTCTGCCGTGTCCTAAGTCAAAAACTGCTAGGGCCGAACTGCACTGCTAGCGCCTCCCAACTCACTGGCAAATCCGAACTAACTCCGAATAAACGACAACCGGGATGTAATAGCTGTCAGCAAAGATAATACACCAGGGCTTATATCGATAAGCGCCGCTGCTGTCGCTCACGGACGGACAGGCAAGGCGGCAACTCTGTGACACCAGTAATTGAAATTAACATAACGAGGTGATAGTACAGTAAAAACAGGATGTCAAATGAGATATGGCACGAACATGAGCCACGCACGGCTCGGGGATGTTACTGACCAAACACGTAGAATTCAGCAGGCGAAACGTAGACTTTCCCCTTTTATACGAGTTATTTTTGAAGACAGAAGAAATTCGGTGCATACTAGAGATGGGGGATCCGCTCCTGAACTAATTCATAGAGTTGAATCTTTCAAAGGAGTGAACAATCAGTGATTCAGAAAAAAAGAACGGTAGCTCCAAACGTTTCCCACAGCAGAGAGAGAGAGAGAGAGAGAGAGAGAGAGAGAGAGTCGGAGCAGACCAGTGGGGCCTCTGCTGGTCAGAGCACACTGCACACGCCACAAACACAGCCAGCGCCGGCCTCTGCCCTGCTTCTGCCTTGGCTGCCTGCATTGTGCAGTGCCCCATTGGATTTTGTGTTTCACACATGCCGTGCCGTCTCTGTGCTTCCTCTGCGGCGTGCAGTGTCTGGCGCACCTGAACTCCGTCAGCGATCGTTTCAGTCGCACGTCCTGCCCTCTGGGCAGTTGATGCGAGCAACAGGACAGAGAGCCTCCCAGCGGAGAACATAAGAACTACACTCCTGGAAATTGAAATAAGAACACCGTGAATTCATTGTCCCAGGAAGGGGAAACTTTATTGACACATTCCTGGGGTCAGATACATCACATGATCACACTGACAGAACCACAGGCACATAGACACAGGCAACAGAGCAGGGAAAATCCCTGACCCCGCCGGGAATCGAACCCGGGAACCCGGGCCGCCTGGAATCACATCCGGGAAACCCTTAAATCGCCGCAACCACCCAATGTGTACTATCGTTGTTCTAGATGGCAGCTGAAGCTTAAAATGTCCTTGTGAATTAACGTACAGATTCACCACTCTGGCATTTTTCGCCCGTACACTACCTCATGTGAAGACAAACCGATATTTGTATGGACTTTTGCATTGTATGCGCTTACAACATGCTACAAGTACTCGTCCCACTGATGGTGATGAGAATCCACATAAAAACTCAGCATCTTCCCAATTGTTCTGTGTACGCGTTCTGTCCTTCCGTTGGCCTGTGGATGCAATGCGCTCGTCCTCAGCTTCCTAATGTTCAAAAATTTACACAGTTCCTTCAATAAATCTGACATGAAGTTGGTCCCTTGGTCAGTAATTATTGTCTCTGGTACACCAAACTTCAAAATCCAGTTCTTTACTAATGCTTGCGCGACCATTGCTGCCATTGGCGCGACCATTGGCGCAGCCACCATCTCCACGTAATTTGAAAAATGGTCTATTGTTGTCAGGACGAATCTGTTCCCCGAAGGTGTTCTCCCAAAACGTCCTAAGACATCAATCCCCAGCAAAGAGGATGGACGTGTCGCTTCTAGTAATCGATGTAGCTGTATCTGTTTCCGACTCAAATCCGCTCTCTTCGCACATGGTATACAATTCTCGACATACTGATCCACATCTACTTTCCTACCTCTCCACCAGTACCTCTCCACCACGCTCCTCTTCGTCGCTGTACACCCTCCATGACCAGATAACACGTGATCATGTGCTTCCTTTAAAACCTCATCCCTCAACTTCGCTGGCACTACTACCCTTGGTCCTAACTTCATTTCCCTGCACAGAAGTCCACCGTACATATTACATTGTGGCTGTGTCCGATACAATTTACAATCGTTGTCCGCGTCCTGTAATTCTTGCCATACTGCTAGCTCATAATCTATGACTTCTACTTTTGGCACCTTCCTACTCAGTGCATCTGCATTGCCCTGCTTCTTGCCAGGCTTGTGCACCACCTCGTAGTCGAATTCACTAAGCCTCACAGCCCATCTAGCGAGTCTAGTGGACGGATCCTTCAACCCCAACAACCACTTCAATGCAGCATGATCTGTCACTACCTGAAATCTTCTCCCATATAAATAACATAAAAAATTTGAGGGTCCATACATTACACTAAGCATTTCCCTCTGTGTTATTGAGTAATTCCTCTCTGCTGCATTCAACTGCCTAGACGCATAGGCTACATGATGTTGTTTCCCATCAATTTCCTGACTAAGAACACACCCCAATGCTTGATTCGATGCATCGCATGCTAATATAAACTCCTTTTCAAAATCTGGAAACAAAAAAACCGGACTTGATGTAAACACTTCTTTCAGTTTGTCAAACGCTTTTTGACACGCTTCTGTCCGCTCAAATTTCACACTCTTCCGTAGCAATCGCGTCAATGGCTGTGCTAAATCTGCAAAACCCTTCACGAACTTTCGATAGAAATTGCAAATTCCGATGAATGACTGCTCTTCCTTAACTGTTTTCGGTTCCTGAAAATCCCTTACAGCCTGTACCAACCTCGGATCTGTTCGCACTCCGTCCTTACTGATAATATGACCCAAATATTTTACTTCTTCTACTGTAAAATGACACTTCTCCTGGCTCAACGGCAAACGAGCTGCTCTTATGTTGCCCCATACTACTTGAAAACACTATAATGTCATCCAAATAGACCAGACACTGCCGTGGTTTCAAACCCCTCAAGACACTGTCTAGCACCCTCTGAAACGTTGCCGGAGCGTTTTTGACACCGAATGGCATTCTAATGTACTGGTAATGGCCTGCAGATGTAGAGAAAGCAGTTTTTGGACGATCCTCTGGAGCCACCTCTAACTGATGATAACCACTTGTCAAATCCATCGTAGAAAAGTACTGGCTCTGTCCTCCGATATGTCCGATGCGTCCGTTACCGTCTTATTATTGAGGTATCGGTAGTCACAACAGAACCTGTATTTCTTAGATCCCTCCGTAGATTTTTTAGGCACAGCGACAATCCCGCTCCCCAGCAACTATTACTATGCTCTATAATACCATCCGCAAGCTGCTGATCAATGAAATTCTCCATAATCGGCTGCAAATACCTCGGTATTCCGTATGGTTTACGATAAACAGTTGCTTCATTCCCTGTTGGTATCCTGTGTTGAACTAATGGAGTTGCTGGTAACGGCCTTAGTGGAAAAAACAAATCCTTAAATTCCTACAATAATTCTTCCATATGCTTTCTTTCTCCTCCTTTCATATGCTTAATTTTGTCAGGCAATGCAGTTCTATCGACAGTTAGTGGTTGATCGCTCGCCTACCTCTCGAACACCAGTCTTAGTCATCTGGCACATCCAAATTTGCTACTGAAACTCCTTTTCTCAAATTCGCGTCTACAGCGCTAAAATTATCCACGTTCGCGGGAACTGCTCACCCGTCGTTCCCCTCCTGTACGCGTACAACACTACGTTTCACAAAATAACCCAGTGAACCCAAAACATCATTATCCTCCAATGGTTCAATAACACATACCATACCCACAGGTAGATTCGACTCCACACTTACCCAAACCGACTTCCCGGTGCCACTAGACACACACTCACGCGAATTAAGCCTTAATGCTAATATGCGCAGTTCAGTTGGTTTGTTCACTACGTTGAACGCCCCTCGCGGCAGCTCTGCATTGACAACAGTTTCCCTTAGCTGACATAACATACCACCAAGTTCCACAGTTCAAGGTCAATTTTGGGATGTTGATGCAAGAAATCTACTCCTAGGATCATGTCGTAGCCCTCGCTTACCCATGGTACTACCTCCATGTATGCATCAAATCGGACTTTTCTATTCGAAAGTCAACTGTCACTGACCCTAAAGGTGTGACCTCCTTATCCCCCACTCCACGAAACCTGTAACGTGGTGGGTCTAACTTCCTTTGTCCCATTATATTCTTAGTAGCCACTGACACTTGCACCCCTGTGTCCAACAAAATCTTAAACTTTTTAGTTCTTATGGATCCTACCACTGAACATTCCACCTCTGCACAGGTATTTGTAGCACTGAAATTAAACGGGAGCTCCCTTAGATGGATCTTGGGCCCCCTCTGCCTTTTAACGATTGTCCACTTCCCCTATCTCCACATCTCCATCTACCACGCTGCTGACTTCCCCCCCTTCCTTTAATCCTCGGTGACTGGGTACATTGCCTCTGCACATGTCCCGTTCGACCACACTTATAGCATTTTATACCTGCTGTAAACACTGTTTGACTACCACGTACCCCTGTTGCCACATATATCTCCTCATATTGGATTGCCACCTGAATGGCTGAATCTTTTGGATTCCCTTCACGCCCTTTCCATGACATATGCGCCGGTAACCCTCTCAAAAATTTATCAAGTGTCCTTTGCTCGGCCTCCGGAAACAGAACACTATTCGCTTCATTGCTCTAACCCGACTCGTAAGTATACTCGTTAATTTCTCTTATCCTGTTCGTAAATTTCTCTATCGTCTTCCCCTGTCTCTTTGTCATTGTACTTAACCTCTCCCTAAAGTACCAAGCGCTATTCTGTTTCTTGTACCTTTGTAAAAGCCCCTCCTTCAACTGCTTAGACTGACCTGCCTTCCTTAAGGCCTCAGAACACCTTACATATGTCTTCGCTTCACCCGTTAATCTAATCTTGGCTACATGTAACAGCTGTTCATCAGACCAACCATTCATGACAGCTGATATTTCCAAGTCCTCCACAAACGAACGCACATCCTCACATGCATTGTCAGAAAACGGAATAATCAAACTCACGGCAGCTGGATCAGTCTCCAATTACTGATCAGATGCGGTTTCCTGCACACTTTTAGATGTTAATTCATTTCTCAACTGCGTATTGTCTGCTGTCAATTGTGCTACTTTCCCCATCAAAATCCGTACCGCTTCTGGTTCCGACACACCTCACGTCCCTGACTCTGCCATTGTGCTGCTTTCATTCCCAGTTAGTCCCAAAACAAAATATTTAAGTATACGAACAACCTGACTTCCTACAGCTCCATATCATCACACTCAGTATCATCATAAACCAATACAAAAGTAATTAAATGCCACGAAAAAACTAATAAATCTTACTACCCCAAACACACTAACACTTACTCTGCAAACAAAAAATACTATGAACACGCAGAACATCTAAAATGTGGTTTGGCAGGAGCCATACTCGAAAGAACAGAAAAAAGCAAGAAAATGTCCAATACTCAAAAGAAAACTGGTCAAAAATCACCACATCTTGTGACTTTAATGCAGATGGTGGGCTTGAATGTCATACTGTAGAGACGACGTCCAATATTCTGACACCAAATGTAGTGGATGAATGCCAAATATAGTGGATGCATGCTGGGAGGTGCCGTATAAAAACTCGGCGAGAACTTTCCAAGTGATTTACTTCTTTTTAGCTACAGTGCCCTCGTTCCTCTTGGTCTGAGTCACAGGGCCCAGCAATACTGAGGAAGCACCTCAGCGACCCGTGTAATGCAATGCTGTTGAGCCAGCCTTGTACGCCAGCGGAGTTGCGATGTTGTCAGGATGCCGTGCCACAGTTGACTCGGCGGTCTGCGTCCCTGCCAACTCAGCTGTCCCCGTCCTCGTTGCCTCTGCGCCGCTACGAGGAGCCGCCAAGCGGCCCGCTGACAACTGCAAGATGGTCTGCTGCCGTGTTCCTTCACTGGCGTGGCTTAGGACACAGCGACGACAAGTGGCCGTGACCTGCAGCTGAGTCTGTGACCCTCGCCCCGGTTGTCACCGGCATGTGTTGGAAGCCAGGACGACTGCCCGCGGTAGTGAGCCTGCTGCTGGCTGGCTGGCTATGGGCCCCGCGTCAGCACCAGGGGGTCAAACCAACGACCCGCTGTGGACTGGAATGCTGGCGCCCCATCTGCTGCTGTGTGTAGCCGGTGGTGTGACATGCCTCGCCGTCCAGGAGAGCAGTCACACTTGAATTGAATCTCGTTAGAAAACGGCACCTATTTATACTTGGCCCTTGTGCCTCTGTTTTGCTAACACACCGCTCTGAGTCACGTATGCACAACGCTTAGGTTGGCCAGTGGCCTCCTTCTTCCTGTGTCTTGCACCATGAAAACTGCTGAGTGTGCCTTCTCCGGTAGTTCTACGCCCCTGTGGCCTCTATTTGCCTTCGCAACTGCTGGTATGCCTAACTCACTGCAATCCTCCCTCCACCTGGCTGTAACTTGTGCTCAGAGTATCGCACAAAACTAACTTTCCCTATCCTAAACTGTGTTGCCGCTACAATAGGGTATAACACACCTCAATCCGCCTAACATAGGTGTTAAAGTTTCTTTTCAATTGCTGCTTTTATGGATGATGTAAGTGAGGTGGAATTTATATAAACTGTTCTTTCAGGCCATTGTCCCATCGGCATTTACTTTGTGTGCTGTGGCACGTTTGGTTCGTCAGGGAATTTTAGTGGCTCTGCTTCAAGAATTATCTATCCTCTCTGTCAAAAATGTACGCTCTTCACATGCACTCATTCGACTTACACCTCACTTCACACATCTGCTTCCCATCTAAACTTCATTTTTCGTTAATGAGTCCACTAAGAAGAAATCTCCAACTAAAAATTCTTTCTTCACCCTTATCCAAGCGATTTTCCCTGTACCAGCTGATATTTACTCGGCTTTTTTAACTTTAATTTGATATATGTTTTAGTTGCCTGTCGGAACATGGTCACTTGTTTTGGGCTCCCTCCTGTCTGCTTAGTGGCAAAATTGCCAAAATGGTAAACATTTCTCCCAATTTGGAATTCCTCTGTGGAAATTAACTGTGTGTTGAAAATGGCACAGGAAATGTTTGTCTAAGATGGCATCGAAATCGTGATTATGCTCCCAACCAACTTCGAGTGTGAAGTAGTTTTTCCCTCCATCCAATTTTGGTTCCACAGTTTTTAAACCTTTTAGATAAATTATCTTTTTCAACAATGCAGCAGTTTCAGTTCTGGATTGTGACTAGGTTTAACAAACAAAATACTCACGTGAATAAATTGAGGGTGGAGGGGGAAGAAAGGAAAGTAAATGCAAGGAACTAATGATATCAGCTGCATCAGGACCTGATGTGGAATCAGCAGCAATAAGTGAAAACGTGTGCCAGACTGGGACTTGAACCTGGGATCTCTTGTTTACTAGGTAGTTGTGTTACCCACTGCACCATCCAGACTGAGTGTTTATCACAAACGAATTGAGTAAGGCAGCCCGCTCCCCGGTTGACACACACTTCCACCTCGCGCCACCTATCTGCAGTCCACATGCGTATCCTCCATTCTTGCTAATTATAGATTCCTGCTGGAGGTCGAACGTAAAAGTGCATCCATACTGAAGAGTGTGGATTCATTGCCCATTGAGGCAAATCAGCTACATGAATGCATTGTGTCTGTTCTTTCAGAGATGTGCAGCTGTAATACATATTATCTGAATTGAAGGTGATGGGGTTGTGAAAGGAAAGGAAAGGGAATGAACTAAGTAGCATCTGGAATTGATGCAGGATCAGCAGTGGCAAGCGAAAATGTGTGCTGGACAGGGAATCGATCCCGGGATCCACTCCTTACTTGGCATTTGCATTAATCACTGCACCACCAAGACACATTGTTTATCACAAATGCACAGACTATCTCAACACTTTTCCTGGCTGACCCACGCTCCCACCTAGTGCCACCTATCCATGGTACTCATACATATCCTCCATACTCGCTAATTATAGATTCCTGCTTGAGGTCGAACATAAATGTGCATCCTCATTGAAGGATGTGAATTCATTACCCATCGAGATGAATCAGTTGTATGAATGGACGGTGTCTATTCTTTCAGACGTGGAGGACATGAACGGGAACTGCACACAGTTGGCGCTAGATGGGAGTGTGAGTCAGCTGGGCAGAATACGGACATAGACCATGCATTTGTGATAAACACTGTGGCCAGGTGGGGCAGTGGTTAGGGGCATAGTGGTTAACACAACTGCCTAGTAAGCAGGAGATCCCAGGTTCGAGTCCTAGTCTGACACACATTTTCACTGATCATCGTTGATTCCACATCAATTCCCGATGCAGCTGATATCAGTAGTTCCTTCCCTATCCTTTCCTTCCTCCTTTTTCCACTCAATTCACATAATATGTATCACAGCTGCGGATTCCGCATGGTGTCTGCTCTTTTGGACATATCCAAAAGAATGGACACCACATGTCCATGCAACGTATAACTTATTGTGTGCCAGTATCAGTGATAAAGGAAGACTGTCTACCATAGATCTCACACTGAAAAGTTACTTTTGCCACCTGAGCAAGACTACTTCTCTTACTGGATTCACTTTCAGCAGGCGAGTGAGGGGCAGAAGCAGAACTGCTTCTGTTCACATTTCCTGTATTCGCATTCCTATATGCAGTCCCTTAACCATCTCAGGAAACTATTTGGCTTGCTGAGTAATGCTGTTAAATCAGACAATTTGCTCTCTCATGTCCGATCTTTCTACAGTAGTCACAAGCTGGTGCCAAGCGCATAGGAGCCTTGTGACCTGGACGTTTCGAACGAGTACAGCGCACTTCAGCAATGAAAGCACTTGTAATGGGGTTACCCAGCTGGGAGATTTAACTAATTGTTAGGCCTCTTCACATAGAAACGAAAAATCGTATAGTACAGCATACTTCGTGTGGTCAGTGAAGCACACTTCACCTCAGCACCTATAATATCTGTGGTAAAGCCCGTGAACTAATACATCCACATAGTGAGCTTCAACTTCACTCAGTATTTTCTTGTTCCTTTCATTACTTTCCCCCAGTACATACATGTGGCACAATATAACATTTGTTTAGTCAACAAAGCATACTAAAATCACTCAAGTATTTTGACATTAGGTGAAAAATTTGTTTCCGTTGTAGCTAACTTTATACCTATTTCCATATCTATCCACTATTGCTTTTGCAAAGATATCAGATGACTTCGTATTTCTCAGCCCTTCAACGGGATTTACATAAGTGTGAGCCTCACGTTGTAACTTCCGTTTGGCGACTTCTGCCAACACTTCGTCATCCCTTGTGTGTATTTCCCATATGGCCATTAAGTTTTATATGAAAGTGTGCACATGTACGCCTGGCATATCCACAGAGGTGGGAACCAAAGAATCCAAAGCACCATCAACTGAAGGCCAGGATGGAGCTGCCTGGAGAACCCTGAAAACGGGGAAGTAAGGCTAGCTGCAAGCACAGTGCTGCTTTGCAGTATCAAATTCACTAATGACTCATTAAGACGCCTTTGCAGATCATCATTCTCCCCCACTGGCTCGAAATTCAAAATTTGTAAGAATATTCAAAAATAGCCCAATTGTGCTACAATAGGCTGTTGTCCTATGTATAAATTGGTGGAAAATTAAAAAATCTTAGATGGTGAAGTGTCATGTTGCTGTAAAATCCAAAAATCTAAGATGGCGGCCTTTGAATACTGACACATCCTCTGTGATGTCAGAATTCAAGATGGCGATTCAACATAGCTGACCTGCGATACTGCTGTAGCTTTATGTCAGATTCCAGTACAGCTGACCTGGAATCCTGAGGGGTCTGTATCATTGCCAAATTTCCTGGGTTTCTCGCCTTGTGTCAGTCACCTGAGACAAAGCGTATTTGTTTCCCCTGCAGGTCCAAACCTGCCTGTTAGACAAAAGATGTTTTTCTCCTACCAGTTTGAGCCTTTGGCTCTAGGACAAAGGACACTGTCTCTCATGGTCACTGTCCCTCCTTGTACCAATTCTAGGACAAAAGGCACTGTCTCACCTGAGACAAAGGATGGTTCTTCCTCATGTAGGTACAAACGTGTCTCAATCTGAACTTGCCTGCTGACCTACTTTCAGCGTCATATTCCCCTGTTCCTCAGCTACTACTAGCTCAAACCTACAAGGATGCTTATAACAGTCAGCTCGCTTATAGAATTCCTTGGTTTTGTATCCAATGAAGTCACACATTTACTGTTTCTCCTAAGTTAAAGTCCAATCCACCCTCAGGTTCGATCTGTCCACCTGTGCTATACTGTGAAAGTTCATGTCTTTATTTTGAAACAAACACCACACTGGGAAAAAGGGTCCTTTATGCCATCCCTGTTCCTCCTCAATTGCCCCTCACTACCGCCACTGACCGTGGATGCAGATGATGTCCACAGAAACTGTGAGACAATACCAGGCTGCTGCAGTCCCTGGCCAACCTGGGCCAGGCAGCAGCTGCTCCAGCTGCTGCCATCTCAAATGCAGAGCTAGAACTATGTCTGCTCTTCTGTCTAATTTTTAGGTGCAGGTATTCACAGTTCAAAAGTTTTAAAGAATTTTAAATGCATCCCTTCACACGGAAAGGGGGTGTGCAATGCAGTGGTGTCTGCCTATTGTAAAAACTGAACACTTTCTATAGATATGTGTGTCTACCTACACTAAAACAAAAAATGTACAAAAATTTGTCCCAGAATATGGACTACTTCATTTGCACATAATATATACACTGCTGAAAAAAAGCTAGTACATCCCGTTAGGGGTTTCCTATTTACTCAAGTTTAATTGTTGCAAAAGTGCATACAGAATACATGAAATGATTACATTTACACATCAATAGCACAAGCAGTTCTGAGGTACCAGATATCGACCCATGTTGAAACATCCATTTTAGTATGTGCTGTATCCTACATGGGCGGAACTGCAGGAGCTGAGTCTATGACTCTAGTATCCAGTCGATGGTACAGATGGCGAATACTATCCTGGGATAAATTATACCATTCCTACTTGACCTGTTCAAGAAGTTCTGTAAGAGTTGTTGGTTGACTAGCCACACGAGTCACTTCTCATTCCATCATATCCCACACGTGCTCGATTGGGGACATGCTGTACAGGGAAATTGCTGCACATCTTGCAGAGTATGCTGAGTTAAACGGGTAGTGTGTGAGTGGGCATTAGCCTGCTGGAAAAATGCATCACCCTGCTGTTCCAAGAACGACGAATGAAAGGGTCTAACAACATTTTGCACATACTGAGCCCAGTTTAGCATCCCTTCTAGAAAGACCAAAGGTAAACGACAGTTGTAGCTTATCGTATCCCACGCCATAACACCTGTAGTGGGGTCAGTGTGTCTTGGACGAATGCACTCTGTGAAACAGCACTAACCAGGTCTGTGTTGTATGCGAAAACGGCCATCACTTGCTTGCAGGTAGAATCTGCTTTCATTGCTGAATACCACAGCACAGCATTCCATCTTCCAAGTAATCAACTTATGGCACCAGTCAAGCCATGCACGTCGATGCTGTGGCATGAGTGGCAGACAGGCTAGGGGTTTGTGTGTCCATAGTCCCACTGCTCATACATCTACACCTACATACATACTTTGTAAGCCACCATATGGCACTTGGCAGAGGGTATCCTGTACCACAACTAGTTGTTTCCTTTCCTGTTCCACTCGCAGATAGAGCAAGGGAATAGGAAAAACGACTATCTATACGCCTCTGTATGACCCCTAATTTGTCATATATCATCCCCTACTGCACACTTATGTCGACCACAAAAGGATCGTTCTGCAGTCAGCTTCAAATGCCGGTTCTACAAACGTTCTCAGCAGTGTTCTTCGAAATGAATGTCTTCCTCCCTCCAGGGATTCTCACTTGAAATCCCAAAGCATATCCATAACACCTGCATGCTGATCAAACCAACTGGTAACAAATCTAGCAGATCACCTCTGAACTGCTTCTATGTCTTCTTTCAATCCGACCTGGTGCAAAACTCAAACACTTGAGCAGTATTCAAGATTACGTCTCACTAGCGTGCTCTCCTTTACAGATGTACCACACGTTACTTAAAATTCTCCCAATAAACGAAATTCGACCATTTGCTTTCCTCACCACAATCCTCATATGCTCGTTCCAATTCATATCGCTTCACAAAATTAAATATTTAAACAACGTGACTATGTCGAGTAGGACACTACTAATGCTTTATTTGAACATTACGGATTTGTTTTTCCTACTCATCTGCATTAACCTGCATTTTTCTAAATTAAGAGCTAGCTGCCAGTCATCACACCAAGTAGAAATTTTGTCTAAGTCATCTTGTATCAGCAAAAAGTCAAAAATGTTCAAATGTTTGTGAAATCTTATGGGACTTAACTGCTAAGGTCATCAGTCCCTAAGCTTACACACTACTTAACTTGAATTATCCTAAGGACAAACACACACACCCATGCCCGAGGGAGGACTCGAACCTCCACCGGGACAGACCGCTCGGCTAATCCTGTGCAACCTACAGTCACTTATCTTTGACACTTTCCTGTACACAACACCATCATCGGCAAACAACTGCAGATTGCTGCCCATCCTGTCTGCCATATCATTTATGTATATAGAAAATATCATCAGCCTTGTCACACTTCCCAGGGGCACACCTGATGCTACCCCTGTCTTTGATGAACTCTCGGCATCAAAGACAACAAACTGGTTCTATCACTTAAGAGGTCTTCGAGCCAGTCACATATTTGGGAGCCTATTGCGTATGCATATACCTTTATTAACAGTCTGCAGTTGGGTACCATGTCGAATGCATTTCAGAAATCTAGAAATGTAGTATCCTCATCATCACTGTAGAGTCTTGTACCGCAAGGAAGCAAGGGAGAGGATGTTCTTATATATGGCTGATATCCTCTTTCTACATCGCAAATGAACACATGGATTAATATGGTTCTTTATTTACATTAACTGGATACCTAACTTGAATAGAGTCCATGTGTTGTGGTACAAGCTCATGAGTAATAGTCCTCTTGCAGACAATATCGGTAATCTTGCTATTACAAATTTTAGTGTAACTGCTAGTCTCACTATGCACACTAATCTGGTCGCTATGTACTGTTATAACCTGCGATGTGAACTATACCTGCTCTTCGAATGGACTGACAGATGCTAAACTGGAGTGTAACTTAGTGAATTAGTGAGGCCCTCTGGCCAGCGATGGCGGCCTAAATCGATGCTGTTGAGATGGTGTTGGCGGCCTTGTTAGTTGTTGGTGTGTCTCTGGCCTTTCTAGTAATAGGCACACTTGTTCCAGCGCCTACTATCGATCTTGGCACTACATCTTTGCTGACCGTTGTGCTGGCAGCAGCTTATGCCAGCACAAGAAATATGGAATCAGCCTGTTGCCCTTGATCCATAGTTAGCAGTGTATCATGTGAGAAGAGAGCAAGCTGTGTTTTGCACAATCGATGCTTTCTAAAGTGTGCTGATTCGTGGATATGAGCTTTTTGGTCTCTATGAAATTTATTATATTTGAATTCAGAATATGCTCTAGAATTTTGCAGCAAACTGATTTTAAGAATATTGGTCTATAATTTTGCAGGACTGTTGTTTTACGCTTCTTATATACAGAAGTCACCTGAACCTTCTTCCAGTCACTTAGCATTTTGTACTGGTCGAAAGATTCGCAATAAATGAAAACTAAATAAGGGGCCCAAGACACAGAGCACTCTTTGCAAAACCGAATTGGGATTCCATTCAGACCTGGCTACTTATTTGTTTTCTTCTCTCTCAGTTGTTTCTCTATTCCACAAATGCTTATTACTACGTTACGTGAGACTCTGCGATGGTCAAACTATGTTATGTTTGTACGATTCTCCTGTATGAATGATTTCTTAAACATGGAATTTAAAATTTTGGCCTTCCTTCTGCTGTCGTCTACTGCCAAACCAGACATGTCAACGAATGACTGAATGGAAGCCTTATACCTTTTTAGCGATTTTACATAGTACCAGAATTTCTTCAGGTACTCCGCCAGAGCTTTAGCCAAGGTATGACGATGGTAGCTGTTGTATGCTTGGTGCATAGATCTTTTCACGGGGGCACGAATGTCTACTAACCTTTGTCTGTCGTCATTTGTGCGTCCTCTTTTGAACCGAGAGTGCAACAGCCTTTGATTCCTCGGAATTTTCCAGATTTCGTTATTACGCCACGATGGGTCTTTTCTGTCCTTAATCCACTTACTAGGCACATACTTGTACAGAGCGCGATTTACAATCTCTTTAAACTTTGCCGATAAGTCGCCTATGGCCATCGTTCTGCAACTAAATAATTGCAGTTCATTGTCTAAGTGAGATGCTAACAACTGCTTATCTGCTCTATCTAGCAGAAACACTCTCCTAGCCTTCTTCATTGATTTATTAACTTTAGTAACCGTAGTCGCTTTGATGGCATCATTATCACAAATCCCTGATAATGTCTGGCCTGTTTCTAGCCACAAGGTCCAAGATATTTCAATTTCGTGTGGGCTGCCGAACTAGCTGCTCAAGACAGATTTCGAAAAACGTATTTGAAAGGGGTTCACAAGACTATCTGTCTGTACCCCCTGCAGTGAAACCATACATGCTCCAGTGTATCCTCGGTAGATTAAAGTCACCACCAACTAGTATCGCATGATCTGGATATTAATAGGCAACTTACCATAGACTTTCTTTGATTGACTCTAGAACTGTCACAGTGGAGTCGGATAGTCGGTAAAAACATCCAAACATTAACGTGGTTTCACCTACACCTGTGTCAGCCTCCACAGCTGAGTGGTCAGCTTAGCAGAATGCCATGCATAGGGCCTGGAATCGATTCCCGGCTGGGTCGGAGATTTTCTCCACTCGGGGACCGTATGTTGTGTTGTCCTCATCATCTTTTCATCCTCATTAACAAACAAGTCGCCGTAGTGGCGTCACCTACAAAGACTTGCACCAGGCGACCAGTTTACCCGATGGAAGGCCCTCTCCACACGACATTTCATTTTTCACCTACACCTGTTATGCGCGACCAGATAACTTCAATATCACACTCAATTTCAACTCAGTAAAGACAATATTTTTGTCGACACTCCCCTCCCTCGATGTCTAATCTGTGTTTCTGATAAACATTCGAAGACTCACTAAATATCCCAGAGCGTTTTACTTCGGATTTTAGCCATCTCTAAGTCCGAAGAATAATTTGAGGTTGGGAACTTTCCTGGAGGGCACCAATTTCGGGAAATTTGTTATGTATACTTCGACAATTTACGAGTAAAATTTTTATAGTCGAACTGTCTGATTTCTGAACGCAGTCTGATTTCCCTACATGTGTATCGACTGGTGAGGTTTCATGAGGGTACATCAAACTACCACCAAGCCTAAAAAAAAAAAAAAACCCTTATGGCCTTATGAACCCCGCAAGTACTCTGCTGCCCGAGTAGCTTCTTCCTTTGTGTAGTGCACCCCTGACATATCAAGGAGAGTCCTACAAATCCCCAGCCGATAATGCGGGTCCAGAAATTTGCATCCAAAACCGTTACAGAGACGAGGAAGCCTTTGGTTGAGACCCTCCACTCGGTTCCAAACCAAAGGACCCCAAACAGTTATGATTTGGCTTGTGAATGAGTACAACTGTGTTTCATTCTCAAATGTGTTTGATACAAGGCTGCTGCATATAATAATGGTGAGTTCATAGCAGTACTGGAGAGGTAGGTTGTATAACTGCCAATAAATGGCTGCCATCCATTTCACACACAATTTTTATTTGTGATGAATTTTACAAGCATAGTACCTGAATCTATTTTTTAGGCTTCAGAGCTTCTGCACAAGGATCCACCATCAGAAAGACGAATGTATATATCACAATTTTTTCAGTTTAGGTTATGAGTTACTTTTAAGCTTCCAGCATTTTTCTTGTTTCCCATCACTTTAACTCAGCTCATGCATGCGCAAATCACAACAGCAAAATAGCGTTGGAAATTGGAACTTCAACATACAACTTCATGTTAGGTTATGGACTAGGTAATATGCCTGTGGTGTCTCTCTACACGGAGCTGTCATCAGTGCAACTCTGGAACAAGTAGGACTCAGTTGCCATGGCCCAATGTGGCCCTGCAGAGCTCAGTGTGAACCTGACCAGCTGATGGTGATGTGGCTCCTGGTATGCCAGACTGTGAGGTGGTAAGAACATGCCAAGTGGAATGAAACTTAAGGCAACACAACTACAAACTTGATTGTTTATACTATTATATATATATATATATATATATATATATATATATATATATATAATAGTATATATATATATATATATAATAGTATAAACGATGATATACAATAGTTTAAACAATTTATACATATATATGTATATTATTTCGATAATGCAATGTAGGTAACTTCAAGGAAATAAAGTGGGCAATCAATGTATTGCAGTTCTGTGTAACGAGGAAACTAATGTTAGAATCTCTCTTGCTTTGATGGCACTGAAATTTCTCCATTATGTCGAATATTTCTTCAGATTCTTGACAAGTGGATGTTCATTTGTCTGGTATAAATAGCTCTGCAGATATATATTTTTTCGTGTTGGAATGTGGTACAGGTGTGGGAAAAACTGGAAACTCAGCCTGGTAGAAGAAAAACATCATTGTCTGACAGTCAGTTTTCAACCTGCAAGGCAAGCAAACACTTTTAGTTCCAGCTATGAATAACAACCCATTCAGCTATGAACAGAATATGGCAGTAGAAGGGCAATGGGAATATCAGCGCATTTTGTTAGTGTGGGTTCCATACATTCAAGTGCAAGCATACATTCAGGGGCAAACTTGATTTATCACCCTCTCTCCCCCTCCTTAACGAATTGTTCTGTTAATTGGTTTATGACCCCCTGGGGCTTGATTTATGACCCCCTGAAGATAATCCATCCTTCTGATAAAGCCTCCACCCCTCTCCATCCCCCTCCACCTCTCCCACCATTCTGGGAAACCCCTGCTTGATACAAGCACACATTTTATATCAAATTAATTCACTAGTTAATTAAATCGATACATTAATTAACCACTCCCTCCAGAAGTCTCCTAGCCCTCCTGTCCCACCTCCACCCCCTACCCTCCCATATCTGGAAATTGGCGGGAAATACACTTAGTATGTGCTGGAGAGAACGGATCTCATGATATGAAACTGAAGACAATGTCAATTACATAGAAGATGACATATTGTTTACTTATAAAATTCAATTTTTAGGGATTCAATCTATTTGGCAGAAAAAGCTCACATCGAGTAACTACATGTCCTAATTACATATTTACACTGCTGTAGATTGGAGGAGTTGCCTTTTTAGAAAATTTTCGTGTGTGTGCTCACCTTGACATGTAGGGATAGAGTGACCTAGTGCCCAGTGCTACCACCAGTTGATGTCATATCCCCACCCCTCGTCCCCTCCCTCCCTACCCCTCCTAGAAAAAATTGGAAGGAAAAAGACTCAGTCCTTCCTGAAGAGGAAATACCTCATGACATGAATTTCAAATCGGTGTCAATAACTTATTGATGCATATTCTTTTTTTATCAGCTTGTGGGAGACAGGGCTCCCCCATCTGGGTAGAGCTCAAGTCTGCGCCCTCCACCCCCCTTTCCTATGACATAATAATTGTAAGCTCCGAGGAATGGAAAGAACTGCAGCATAGTAGTCGCCATTTGTGGTCCCCTGCACGTGTGCCTGTCGTGTGAACGCCGCCACAGACGTCAAAAACGGCCCAAGGTCCTTATTACAGATCACGATACTAAATACCACCGATCACAGACTGGATGTCTGCCTTCTTCGATCTCACGGACCCAAACAAAGCAACAAGTGGCAGCATTCTGCTGATCAGGAAATTCCAGACGCGCTTCCTGACTGTCTCTCTCTCTCTCTCTCTCTCTCTGTCTCTCTCTCAAGAGGCCACTTCCTGTTTGTGTGTGTGAAGCAACCTCTCCAAACACGCAGATGGAGGTTTTCATCTCTCCTCAGAATACTGTGTTCCTATTAGCTAATGCTGGGGACAAAGGGAGAGCTGACGGAATTTTGATATCAAAAATTGATTGTTTAACAATTTGCTGGAGTCAAATAGATCGCTTAAAACACTAATCTCCACCTTACGATGATCCTTCTTCGTAACAAAACATATTTTCAAAGTTTGGGTATCACACACAAACATTATGCAAACCAAGTAATGAAATTTCCACCATAAACAGATCGTAGAGCTAAATATATGTGAGTTCTTCTATGCACCGAAATTTGACAACAAACGCACCCTCCTCTACCACAACATTTCCACTAAACGTATCTGGTGAAAAATACCCTAGTGATCACATAAACTCGCGATTGGCAATAGCGTGCTGTCCACCATCCACCACATCGCACCATAGAGTAACAGCTGTGTTGCGAGCATCGACTGCATCGACAGTTAAGCACCAATCCGCTAGTATTCAAATGCCTGCCATACCAAACGCTCAGGAAGCGGAGAGAGTATCACCAAGCAGTCAACTGATCTATTTGCATAGAGGGAATAATTGTCCAGCGCAGACTCGCAGTATATTGAATCTTGTCAAGTAAACTCACGCGTCTGGTTCTGTCTCTGCTCACTCAACACACTAATCACTTCGCTAGGCCCCAATGCCGTGGGCAAGAGCACACAGGATGGTGCATTCTTTGTACCTAACCGCATGTCACAGGCCAATCTAATCCCTGACTTCCTGTCGCTGAAGCCTCGTGACGACTCCTGCCACTGGCTGTGGCGCACTGCAAGGCAAACAGCTGCAGCCTGGATGCATACAGTGCTTCTAGCCAATCCCACCCCGACATACGCCGCCAGTTTAAAAAATCCACTTCATCCAATCCAAGACAGGTATTTTCTTGACCATACACCTCTAATTTCCCATGCGAAATGTAGATTTCTCCATTTTATTTGAGTTATTTTCGAAACGGAAGAAATCAGACCATACACGCGTTTTCACATCGCTAAAGTATCGTTACTGGTTATGAAGATCTGTATGGGATTGTGGCATAGGCTGTGTTTCCTGTAAGCATACTCTCATCAGGTAAAAAAATCTGTTCTAATCAGCTTCATATCTGTTACATCCTGCATCACAGGACTAGAATATTAAACTCATTTTTGGCTCATATCGGAGTGCTAAGATCTACCTCTGTCACAGGATGCCTCCTCACTTTCAAACTCCCTTGAAGTACAAAATTGTTAAGGCTTTTGTGGCCACGTGTTGACAAACTGCCTGTTGGCTTCTATCTCGGGTTCTTCAGTCGACGTTTTTTTGATGATTTTTCTGATGTTTCGCCAGCTTGAGTGGCTGGCATTGTCAAAGCTTCACCCTCCACTGCTGGTGGTGGGCTGGAGTCGAGCTCATGGCTGTACACTATATGTACCATGCTCCATTTCTCCATCTGCCCCAGCCTGCAGTGCCGCTTATGTTCTGTGATACTGGTGTTGACTGATCGTCCAGACATGTCAACATAAGCTTTTACAGA
Source organism: Schistocerca americana (assembly GCF_021461395.2). Classification (NCBI taxonomy): domain Eukaryota; kingdom Metazoa; phylum Arthropoda; class Insecta; order Orthoptera; family Acrididae; genus Schistocerca; species Schistocerca americana. The sequence continues at coordinate 466,411,741 of NC_060130.1, forward strand.
TGTGCATGGTTTGCTGTATATTCCTGACATTGTAACTCCCTTTTCTCCTTTGCTAATCTGAGACGCTCTTTGATCTTCTTTGCCAGTTTATAAATAGTCTTCCAATGTCGAGAATATACAGCATACCATGTAGATGCAGAAAAGTTTATGCTGGAGTGACTGGACGATCAGTCAACACCAGGATCACAGAACATAAGCGGCACTGCAGGTTGGGGCAAGTGGAGAAATCGGGCGTGGTGGAGGATGCGCTATGTCAGGTCGACCATATAGTAAAATTCGCTGACACGGTCCTAGAAATGAACTATCACACCCACTTGTTCAGAGAAGCTGTAGAAATACACAAACGTGAGAATAGCTCCAACAAGGAAGTATAAAGCCTCAAGGTGAACGGATCCTGGATTCCGACCATTGCAGGCAGCAAGAGCAGAATCAATTCGGTAATGATCACGGAAAGTCCTTGGACTTTAGTGCGCCAGGAGTAGTACGGCAAACTATATTCTAGCACAGTTTGTTAGTGCGGACGGCCTATATTTAGAGGCAGGCATGCATTCAAGGAAAAACCTATTGTTCCCTTTTGATCATCCTTAACCTATTGTTCTGCTAAGAGCATTAAGACCACCTGGGGATAATCCATCCTTTTGATGGACAGGTCATGACCCACTGGGGATAATCCTTACTTTTGATTGACAGATTCTTAACCTACTGTCCCCCCATTCCTGCCCCCTCCTCCCTCACCACCTCCTCCTCTCCCATCCCTCTGGAACCACCTCGCCGATACAAGCAAGTTTTTCATATCAGTTTGACTGACTAATTAATTAAATCGATAAATTAATTAACCCCCCCTCAGGGAAAACTTCCAGACATATCCCACCCCTCCCCCTATCGGAAACTGGCGGGATTCAGTTGATTGACCATTTGGCGGGAAATCGGTTGCAGTTTATGGAATACTGTTTAAACAATTTAGACAATGTGTGGAATATTGTTTATTTAAACGATTTATGGGATACAAGGTGGTGTTTGTAATATAGTTTATTTATTTAGCTACAGAATTGAGATGTAAGGGCTCTTACTTTTTATTTTCCTCACTTTTCGAAGCACACTGGTGTCTAAGCACAGACGAGAAAATCAGAACAAGTATGTATCTAAAAGTTCATGACATTTTTCGAAACCCACCACCGATTTCTGCAGACGGACAAATTATGCGAATTGCAGCGGCAAACTATTTTGTACAAATTGAGATACATATATATATACTGCACTGACAGTTAAACCCTACAAACGGGGTCTACAGATCATGAATGGAATGAAATGCGGTATAGTAGTCACCGTTTGAGATGTCCCGTGTGTGTGACTATCGTCCGTGCGCCGCCACGAAGGTCGAAACAGCCCAATGTCCTAATTACAGATCACATTACTAAATTCCACCGACCACAGACAAGTTATCAGTCTCCTTTGATCTCTCACACCCTAAACAAAGCATCAAGTGGCGGCAGTCTGTTAATTGGCAAATTCCAGCCACACTTCATGTCTCTGTCTCTTCCAAGAGGCCACTCCCTGTTTGTCTGTGTGAACCAACGTCTTCAAACAAGAAGATGGAGGTATTCATCTCTCCTCAGTATACTGTATTCCTGTTAACTAATGCTGGAGACAAAAGGTAAGCTGACGCAATTTCGATATCAAAAATAGAGTGAAATGACCTAGTTGCACAACCCTCTCAAATAAATTATTTAAAAATTTACAGGAGTCACATAGATCGCTTAAAACACTCAAATAGATCGCTTAAAACACTCACCTCCACCTCTTCATAATAAAACATCTTCAACGTTTAAATATCACACGCAAACATATTGCAAATCAAGTAATGAAAATTCCGTCACCAATAGATCGTAGCGCTAAATATATCCGAGTTCTTGTGCGCACAAAGGTTTGAGAACACGAACAACGCCCTCCACCACAATGTTTCCACTAAACGTGTCTGGTGAAAAGAAAAATAATCTTGCCGATCACACAAACTCGCGATCACCAGTGCACCGTCCGCCGACTGCAGTGTAGCTCGTCCGCGCTGGCCTGGAGAGAGAGAGAGAGACCCCCACACCTGCGCCAGTCTTGCCCGCCCGTACCAAACGAAAGCGTGCGCGCAATGAAACTATTGAAACGCGATTGGGTTTTTAAAAGTATTATACAATTCCTAAATTAGTTATCTCCGCTACATTCGGAAGGAGGAAGGAAGGTTCTACTGCGTGACAGAATAGAGACAACAGCAAATACCACTGCAAGACAGAGTCCACTGCGATGTATTGAGAAGCAATAAACACGACACACATGAACCGCGGTCCAAACGGTAGTAATAAGCTGTTCATCGCTAGATGTCAGAGATCTATCGGGAATCTGACGTCGCGATTGGGTTTATAGAACGCTAATAACCTCCTAGCTACTTCTCCCCACTACATTTGGAAGAAGGAGAGCAGGAAGGCCTACTGCATGATAGCACAGAGACGACAGCAAATGCCATTGTAAGAGAGAATCCACTGCAATATATTGAGAAGCAATAACCACGACAAACTCAAACCATGATCCAGTCCGTAGTAATAAGTTGTCATGGATAGATGTCCGAGATCGCTATCAATCGGGAATCTGAGGTCGCGATTGGGTTTTAAAAAACAACATAGAATTCCTAAATTAGTTCTCTTCGCTACATTCTGAAGGAGGAAGCCCTGCTGCGTGACAGGATAGGGACAACAGAAAATACCACTGAGAGATATAATCCACTGCAGTGTACTGAAAAGCTCTACACCCGACGCACTTAAACCACAACCCAGTCCGTAGTCGTTGCCATGGGTAGATGTCAGAGATCAAAGAAGCCCTCGCACATCCCGCACACTCACCCAGACGTCCACACACAGCACACCAAGCCACTCAAACGCCCTCGGCTGTTCAGAGACCGGGGAACACTAAGGTCGCGACTGCAGCCACAGTCGTGGGCGCTCGTGTACGCCAGTGTGCATCACCCCCAGCCATGGATGGCATCCAAAGATGACTGGAGTGGAAGAAATTCGAATATTATCAATACGTCCATTGCAAATATTCTACATTTTGAATCTTCTCTCACACAACACGCACACGTCCGCTTCTGTCGTGCTCACCCCGCACACTGGTCACTTCGACAGCCCTCGCTGCCTTGGGCAAGATCAGACAGGTAGGCGCCTTCTTTGTACCCATCACAAGCTGAGCTAATCCGTTGCTTCCGGTTGTCAATTCCTCGTGACCGCCGCTGCAGCCAGCCGCGGAACACTGCGAAACAAACAGCTGCAGCTTGAATGTGTACAGTAGTTCCAAAGAATTCCACCCCGACATAGGCCACCAAGATTAAAAGACCCACTTTACCCAATCCGAGACAGCGATCTTGTTTACCATACACCTCGAATTTCTCACGCGAAATTTATATTCCTCCCATTTATACGAGTTCATTTCGAAGATACAAGAAATCGGACAATACAAACGTTTTCATGTTGGTAAAATATCGTTACTTGTGAAAATCCTATACGGGATTATGGCTTAGGCATATTCCCCATGAGTATTCTTTCATCAGATAGAAAAATATCTTTTCTTAACTGTCATGTCCTGCATCACAGGGCTAGAATATTAAACTCAGTTTTCGTCCACTGTCACAGTCGCCTTCTCATTTCAGACTCTCTCTTAAGGTAACAGCAAAGAGAAGTTGTAAATATAAGGTTAATACTGCATATCACTTTATAAATTCGGCACTACATCTGATTTCATTATGATAGGTGAGAGACTCTAATATCGTTAAAAGATATCGTTGCAACGAAAAAAAACGCCAAGTAAAGAATCATATCCGTGGTGCCCTAGCCATCACCTCAACCCGATAGGCCACACGTCAGCGACATCAAATTGATAGGCTAATTAATTAAATTGATCATGAGGGTCACTTTGCATTGCAAGTAATTTTTCTTTTTCCAGTAGTCGGATTACACTCACCAGGTAGTTGAAATGGGAATCCCTGGAGGGAAGACGATGATCTTTTTGAGGAACACTATTGAGAACCGACGTTTGAAGCTGACCACAGGAGGACTCTACCACCGACAACATAGATTTCGCGTAAGGACTGCACTATTAAAAACCCGATCACAAATAACATGTTACTATCAACCTGCACAAAAAGTAGTCTTGATCTACAGGCCCACACAAGAGTCACTGATAGCGTTCAGATTTCTAGTAGTAATGCTGTCTGCAATTTGGAATCAAATCACATACTTGTGTTGCATCGTATAGAGATGTCTTTTAATGATTACAGCCACTGGTGAGTCATATTCATGCCACTCTCATATATCGAAACGAGTCACATTTTTCGAACCTATCTGCTACATCAAAACTCAAATGTGGCTTTAGGCAGTCCATCGGCATCTTGTGACTGTCCCTCAGTCTCCGCCTCGCCCTCCCTGCAGCTTCGGCCATGTGATCATCCCAATTTGAGTCGGAACTGAACACAAGTCAGAGAGCGTTATATGTACCACCTTCTGCACGCCGTGGAGAAACAGGTTGACCTGCATTAATGCGACAGGACCATCTTTTTTGACCACTCGGTGGAAATGGGGATATATTGTCATAGCTCCACCAACTGTGCACGATGTGTAAGGCCAGCGCCAAGACAAAGGTTTCTCCTGCAACATCAGCTATTATGAAAGACAGTACTGGAACTGAAAGGAGGATGAGGATTTTGTGCTGCATGTCTCCAAACCACTTAAATGTAGTACAGTCTGAAGGAGATCAGCATCCCTCAGGGAGCATTCACGTCCGTCACACAAACATTCTGTCTATTGTAGTTATTTTGTACCATCCAACAGAGAAAAACTGCAAACTATAAAAGCTTCACTAACTCTATCCGACAGAGTACTCAATAAGATTTTACCGTGATCCTGTCATCCGACATATATATCAAAAACAAATACTGTCGGTTTGCTGGCATTGGGCATATGTGACGGTCCTATTAAGTAAACGGGTATTGATCCACTCAGTGACTCAAGTCGCTTGCACAGACCAGTGTAAAGTTTCATCATCTTTACTGTAGGAGGGACATACCCCACAGACTATCAGTCACAAGAGAGTGTCTATACATTTTTTTCTACTGTGACATGTCCAAGCACTGTATGACACAGCTTTTACACCACCATACATTTTGTTTTCTCCACCACAACTTCGAGGTCTATGTCAGGCTCTAAAACTGACATTAACACGTTTCAATCCATTGGCTCTGACTGAAAGCTGGACATTGTATGGTGTTAATTATGCTGCTGTTCCCACAACATATGCACATGATGATTTTAAGTAAAGGACTGTTACAACATATGGAGATTAGTGGCGTTGTGGAGCGTTTCCAAACAGGTGTTCTAAGGTGACTGCCAGCCTCTACGAAACTCGTCTTTCACACTGATGGGATAGCAGATGGCTTGGTGTTCCATTTCAATTGATTCCTCATACTGAAGTCATATACCCGATCACTATTGCTTGCCATCCCTGGAATGTGTCGCCTCCCCGCCAAGACTCTTTCTCCATCTCAAACATTGGTCGTCTCGCGTTAATGCCGTTTTTTCTTTTGGGCATTTTGTCACCATCGAGTAGCGTCTTGTTCCTCCCTCAGTTACTATCTGAACAAGTTGCTCACTTCCCTCCATCAGTGGCAGCAGCAGCATTTATCGATAGTGATACTGGTCTAACTTCTTTGGTGTGGCAGTTATATTTCTGTGTCATGGTGCGTGTGGCAGTTGGTCAGTTGCAGCGAGGAAGTCTCTGCGGTGTGTGATCAGGCTGGAGCCACTGGCGGCATGCACGCGCGGTCGGAGTTGTGTGGCGCTAGCTGCGGGAACTGCTAAGTTCGTCGCCCACCGCACCTGCATACTGGAGTTGAGTAATCAGTAAACCTGTCATGAAAGCTCAACCTTTGTGACATCTCTTCGTTGACTGCCGGTTGTTGCACCCTAGGTTGTCCCCGCAAGCAGCAACATGATGGTGTGTTGGAGCCGGCAAAATTTTGCAGCCGTCTCCCCATATGGTGTTCAACCTTTGAAATGATTATAATTTATTAGTGAAGTGCACCAGCGGCATCTTTTGCCTTGTCGCCATTAACATTCCGGTTACCTGCCCTGGTCATTAGCGTAGTTTTGTGGCAGTGTGTTTTCATTGCCATGTTCATGCTGTCCGGCACGGCATGTAGTTTGACAGCTTGGTGTTGTTCTCCCTTTCTCTTTGAGAGTTTATTGTGCTTGACTGTGTTTATACGCCAATTATAAAGGCATAATACTGCTGCAATCCTCATCTGCGCAGGTACTTTTGGTTGTCATGCTGTTGTTCGGGTGGAAGGGAATTCATTAGGTGGTTGGTTGGTTTGTCAGCCGTCCGTATGTCATGCTGCAACCCGATTGTTTAGTGATATCCTTGGCTGTCTGTCTCACTTAAGCTGTGGTTAGAATTTCCTCCCCAGGCCAACCCTTGGAACACATTTGAGCACCACTGTTTGTTGCTTGTGATTGTCATTTTATTTGGTCACAAGTACTGTGCCAGGCCTTCAGCCATGTGTTAATATTGTCTGTTCTATGTTTTAGTACATGGCCTTCAGCCAAACTTCATAACAACTTTAAGATTAGGCTTTCAACGGTGTTTCATTTAAAATTCTTGTTGCTCTGTACTTGGGCCTTTAGCCACGTTTGTTTCAGAATCTGTGGCTTTAATATGTAAATCCTTGTCTGTAAGGGTTCTCTTTAATTATTTTGAATTCTTGAAATGGCCTTCAGCCATTGCAGTAAATGTTGATCTTAAGGTTGTCTTTAATTATTCTTGAGTAATTGCTTGGGCCTTCAGCCGACAAGATACTTCAAGTTTCCTTAAGATGTTTTTCTGTTGTTCTTTGTAAAGGATTATCTTTAAAGTCTTTCTTTATTATATAAAGAATTTTTTTATTAGGCTTCCAGACAAAGAATTAACTTGAATTTTCCTTAGTATGGCCTTTAGCCGGAATTTGTAAAAGCTTGACTTTTAAGGGGAGCCGGAATGACGAAAATTACAAAATTAACGTTTTTTGGCTTTATTTATTAAAAAATTATTTGGAGTTTTCTGAATAAAACAAATCAAGTTTCACCCTTCTAAGTGAATTCTAAGTGTGTTTTTAATCGCTGCAAAGTTGACGCGCCGTTTAAATGGTTGTAGCAACTTGGTGTAACAGCTGTGACGGCGCCGCTCGCTGGCTGCAAGCAGGATATCTTTGCAGACCTAGACAGTGTTTTGTTTTACAACGTTGTATGGCTTTATCTCTGTGACAAGTGACTGTTCATATCGGTAAACATAAATGCTATACCGTGTGTGTTGACTTGTGGAGTTTGCTTTGTTTAACTGTTCAATTTTGCGTATTTGACGAATTTTGCTTGTACCTATTTTACATATTTGGTTTGTGGATATCAATATGCCCCGTTTCAGCAATCGAGTGTTTAGGAAAAGGCACAATGAGTGGAAGAAGAAACCTTTCGTTGCTTCAAAGGGAGATGCTGCTCAGACTGCTTCACCGACTACTCCAAATGAATGTGGTAGAACTTCTTCCAGCTACAAACTTTGTGACACCAAAGAAAAATTTGAAAACTATGAAACTGACAGGAATCATGTGAATGAAATAATTAACATTTTCTTGCCCTCTAATATTTTGAAGCATAACGTATTATCCCAAGCTTGTAAAGAAAGAGGACTGGAATTGAAAATAACTTCACACATTGGTTTGGTATGTAAAATGTTACTGAAGTGTAACAAATGTGCTGCAGAAGTTTCGTTTTCTAATTCTAACAGTATTCCTCATAGTGGTAATAGTGGAAAGAAGGTGTATGATATAAATGTTAGGCTAGTGTTTGGCTTGCGTTGCATTGGCAAGGGCAGTGCTACAGGGACAATGTTATGTGGAATTACGAACTTGCCATAACCACCAACCAAGTTTGGATTTTATAATGAATTGGTGGGATCTTCTGCTGAAGATATTGCTCAAGCAACAATGAAGAAAGCAGTTGAAGAAGTTGTTACAGATAATTGGAATTGTGGAGATTTAACTGTTGCTGTAGATGGATCATGGCAATGAAGAGGTCATAAATCTCTAAATGGAGTTGTGACAGCTACCAGTGGAGACAGTTGAAAAGTAATTGATGTTGCTATTCTCTCAAAACATTGGAGATGTAAGGGCAATACTAAGGACGATCACAGTGAAAGTTGTGAAGCAAATTTTCACTGCACGAGTGGAGCGACCGAAGTAGAGGAAGTGAAAGCAATTTTTTCCAGATCACTGGAGTGGTATAATGTACAATACACTAACTATCTAGAAGATGGTGATTCTAAGGTATATAAAGCTGTAGAGGATCTCAAACCTTATGGCAATGAAATTCACATTAAAATACAGGAGTGCATTGGGCATGTGCAGAAGCGCATGGGGGCTCACTTGCGCAAACTAAAGCAGACATTTGGATCCCAGAAGCTTAGTGATGGTAAGGAAGAGGAAGATTGACAGATGAAGCAATTGGTAGATTGCAGAGGTATTATGGGTGCACAATTAGGCAAAATACAAGAAGCATTGAGCATATGAGTAGAGCAGTATGGGCATTATCAACAAATGAGCACCTACAACATGCACTGTGCCCCACAGGTGATGACTCATGGTGTAAGTGCAAATCAGGAAAGGAATATGCCCATAAAAACAGTTTTCCAAACGTTGTAATTGATGTAATTAAGAACATATTGAGAGATTTATCACAGCAAAATTTATTGGAAAAGTGTTTACATGGGGAAAAAATCCAAATGAAACTGTAAATAATTTAATTTGGATTAGGATTCCTAAAAGAGTGTTTGTACAGATAAAAACATTGCATTTTGGAGTGTATGATGCAGTGGCAACAAACAATGAAGGAAACATTATCAAATGTGATGTGCTGAAACGTTTAGGTTTCAAGCCAGGACACAACACCATTTCCACAATGCGCCTAATTGATGAAGGAAGACTAAGGGGGCAGGAAGAAGAGACAAAGGCCTACAACATGCAGCAAAATGGAAGGAAAGACCAGTGAAAAGGAAACTATCACTGGAAAAAGAAGAGGATGCTGATAATCCTTCATATGGGGCAGGAATGTATTAAAAAACTTTGGAAACCATTTCCTGTAACTTTAAAATTATCATCTTTGAGGAACATTTTCTCAAAGACTGCTAACAGTATATCAATGAAATTTATACACAACATTGTTTACTTCTTTTCCTTCATTTTTATAACAAATTGTAAAAAAAATATTGTATAATTCAAGAGTTATAGAAGAAAAAGTGCAAAATTTTAGAGAAAAAATAAACATCTGTTTAAAAAAATTGTAAAACAAAAACCAATAAATATTTCTTAACATGGCATTATAACCTTGTAGAGAAATATTCACTTAACATGTGGTCCAAATTTCAGAACAATATGTTTAATTGTTTTAGAAAAAATGTTCCTTCTATTTGCTAAAATTAAATGGAGGAGATGGATCATGCTGGCTGCCCTTAAAGAATTTCCTTAGCTGATCTGAAATATTATTTCAGCCCTTAGCCGAGAAGATATTGTAATTTTACTTAAGTAAGGCCTTCATCCGTTACTCTAAATCCTGGTGTGTTTAAAGAAATCATTTAAACTTATTCTGGAGGAGTTACTTGGGCCGTCAGCTGTGAATTATCTTTGTTGTTGTAAAGAGAAAACTTTGCATTGGTTTGAGGAATAAAGTTGTGTGTGTTCTTGTATAACTAACAGTAATTGACCTTGGCCCCTTTCCACAACCTGATCTGCTCTGTCCTGCGAAAGCAGATTTCACAAGTGACATCAGTCAATCATTATGTGGTAATCAATAGCGTACCAGTGGACAGATGGGATGGAAAAGACACTGTCTATGTACTGTTATAAGTACCACAGTTGATAGTGGGATCAATTTTAAATTTTATCGTAATTTCAACACTGACCAATGACATGGCAGCATGCTTCCCAATTTCTGTATCATCGCTAAAACCGCCCCTCCACTACTTTGCGAGTACCATTGTGAATGTAGATAGATGACTGTGTAGTACGTCCATTCATTGTTAATTCTTGAACATATATACCAAAGTATACCAGACAGCGTCCTACACATTTCTAGCACTTTGATTGTAGGGCGTAATTTACAATTGCGATTGCCCGTCTTTCTGCAGATACGTCTCCCTCACAACTGGTCACTTCATCTACTTCCTAGCGTTCCTTAACGCAGATCCATACAAGTTTAGAGGCTCATGGTTCTCTTTTTTCCAGGAAAGCATCAAAGACAGCAGTCACCTCACATGTATCACTATTACCTCAGTACACATACAGCAGAACGTCCCCATATAGCAACTGTTTGCTAGCTGACACCGCAAGTTTGTGATTGACGGAGAGTACAGAGAAGCACATAGTAGATACTGTTTGTTAGGGTTTATAACACGTAAACTCCTTCACAGAATCAAACACGCGTAATGTAGTCATCCCAGACGGTAATACAATGCTCTTTAGCTAAGGACGCTTTATAAAAGTGGGTACCGATAACTTTGGGGTCACACCTGGGCTTGTGATCCGATATATATAAATTTATTACTCTACATTTGGTTAAACGTTCTATTTCAACAGCCTTATCGCTGTCGACGAAAAATGACTGTTTCCCTGGTTGGCGGTGCATCCATGTCAATGTTTTCTCTTATTCCTCTTGCTGTCGCATACACATTCCCAGGTACAAGAATTGTGCTGCACCAAGCACGAGACATTCAAGTTCACCCTAAATTTCCCCACATTTCGATGTATTTTCCCTCAATTTGTACGTATTTTCCCTCAATTTTCGTAATTTTGTTTATTTTTTGTCACTTCTATCCAGGCGATCATAACATCACTTCTTGTTCTGTATTTTAAAATGCTTCTAAATGTAGTACAGATGCCAACAGCTAGTGCAAATGCACTAATTTTCTGGTCGGACGGCATAGTACAACACTGTACTCGAATGCATCTAACTACACATTCTACACTTGCAGTGTGCTTGCTCTATTTTCTGTATATCTGTGCCTGTGCATGTATCATGGACAGCTCCCATGACCCAGAGTAGGCCTGAGATAGTGTTCGAGTGCGGATCCGCCACACATTATATCCAGAGCGATGTTGAGATGCGGATACCCCTATATATCATGGGCAGAATGAGGCTTGAAGGTGGATCCCCAAACATAATATCCAGAGTGATATTGGGATGCAGATCCATAATATACCACATCCACGATACTGTCTGACAGTGGATCTGCCATGCAGAGCGATGTTGAGAGGCGGCTCCACAACACGTCATGTCTGGGATAGGGCGCGAAAGCAGTCAACCACGCGCTACGTCCAGAGATGTGTTCTATGTTCGAAACTGGGTCCACCAATGGGGGAACCGGGTCATGGGAATCGGTCACAACACATCTGCTGTAGCAGATAGGTTCGAAAAAGGTGACTCATTTCGAGATATGAGGGTGGCACGAATATGATTCGCCAATGGCTGTAATCGTTAAAAGACGTCTCCGTAGGATCCAACGCAAGTAAGTGGTTGGCTGGACGGACTTGATTCCAAATCACAGTCAGAATTTCTACTAAAAATCGTAACGCTATCAGGGACCCGCGTGTGCCTGCAGAACGAAGACCACCTTTTATGCAGGGTGACGGTAACATGGTAGTTGTGATGGTGTTTCTAATAGCGCGGTCCTTACGTAAAATCTTTGTTGCTGGTGGTAGTGTCCTCCTGTGGTCAGCTTCAAATGTTGGTTCTCAATAGTGCTCCTTGAAAAGATCATAGTCTCCCCTCCATGGATTCCCATTTCAACTACCTTGTGAGTGTAATCCGACTACTGGAACAAGAAAAATTACTTGCCACACAAAGTGACTCTCATGATCAATTTAATAAATTAGCCTATCAATTTGATATCACTGAAATGCAGCCTGGCGGGTTGAGGTGATGGTTAGGGCACCACAGATATGATTCTTGACTTGGCGCTTTTTTCGTTGCAATGATATCTTTTAACGATATTAGAGTCTCTCACCTACACAGCGAGAGACGACCATCGTAATAAAATCCGATATAGTGTCGAATTTATAAAGTGATATGTAATATAAAACTTCTATTTGTTGTTAGCTTAAGGGAGAGTCTGAAAGTGAGAAGGCATACTGTGATAGTGCTAGATCTTAGCTCTCCATTGTGATCCAAAACTGAGTTAAATATTCTAGTCCTGTGATGCAGGACCTGACAGACAAGAAAAGATATTTTCCTACCTGATAAAAGAATACTTAGAGGAAATACAGCCTATGCCATAATCCCGTATAGGATTTTCACAACAAGTAACGACACTTTAGGGATGTGAAACCGTGCGTATTGCCCGATTTCTTCTACCATCGAAAATAACTCGTAAAAATGGGAGGAATCTATATTTCGCATGAGAAATTCGACGTGTATAGTCAACCACATCGCTGTCTTGGGTTGAGTAATCTGGGCTTTGTAAACTAGGCGTCTATGTCGGCGTGGAACTGTTTAGAACTACTGTATACGCCCAAGCTGCAGCTGCTTGTTTCGCAGTGCACCGCGGCTGGCTGCAGCGGCGATCGCGAGGAGTTCGCATCCGGAAGTAACAGATTAGCTCAGCCTGTGGGTTCAAACAATGCGCCGACCAGTCTGATGATCTTGCCCAAGGCAGCGAGGGCTGGCGAAGTCACTACTGACACAGTCTAACATAACAGTCGCGACACTCACCGCTGTAAAAGCTTTTACCGTTTGACGGATGGAGCGACTCTATCGCTCCAAGCGGCAAGAAAGGTGAACGTTAGACGCGTCGTAAGCATAATGTTTGTTTTGCATCCATTTTCTACGTAATTTACGAAATATTTGAGTTATTTTCTTGCCTTCAAGAGTTTGTGTAGTATCAGAAGGCATAGATGTTTCAAAAAATGATTATAAAATAAGCGCAAGTATGGACAAAAACCATGAATCGAGTGGCAAGCTACAACACATTCGTGAAGAAACACTTGTGATGTTGGATAGAACTGCAGCTTACCACGTTGATATCAAAAGAATATAAACACACAAGCCGGCCGGAGTGGCCGAGTGGTTCTAGGCGCTACAGTCTGGAACCGTGCAACCACTACTGTCGCAGGTTCGAATCCTGCCTCGGGCATGGATGTGTGTGATGTCCTTAGGTTAGTTAGGTTTAAGTAGTTCTAAGTTCTAGGGGACTGATGACCACAGCAGTTAAGTCCCATAGTGCTCAGAGCCATTTGAGCCATAAACACACAGATTCACACTATGAAGCACAGACATGTACTTCTACATGCAAAATGGATCTACAGCCCATTTATCGTTTCGTAGGGCTACTGTGTTGTAGTCAAAAAATGTTCAAATGTGTGTGAAATCTTATGGGACTTAACTGCTAAGGTCATCAGTCCCTAAGCTTACACACTACTTAACCTAAATTATCCTAAGGACAAACACACACACCCATGCCCGAGGGAGGACTCGAACCTCTGCTGGGACCAGCCGCACAGTCCATGGCTGCAGCGCCATAGACCGCACGGCTAATCCCGCGCGGCTGTGTTGTAGTCATTGACGCCTGTTGCCACAAGTACGATCTTCATCTTTATATTATCCTAAGTGGGTCAAGCAACTGCCAAGTAGTGGGAGAAACACGTTGAAAACATTTTAATTAGCTGATTACATTACATTTCACGCAAATTCCTATATTTGAATAATTTTCAAACAATCTGTCATCACACGAAGGAAGCAAGGAAAATTAAGTGGCTAACAACAGAAGTAAATGAAATACACTCCTGGAAATGGAAAAAAGAACACATTGACACCGGTGTGTCAGACCCACCATACTTGCTCCGGACACTGCGAGAGGGCTGTACAAGCAATGATCACACGCACGGCACAGCGGACACACCAGGAACCGCGGTGTTGGCCGTCGAATGGCGCTAGCTGCGCAGCATTTGTGCACCGCCGCCGTCAGTGTCAGCCAGTTTGCCGTGGCATACGGAGCTCCATCGCAGTCTTTAACACTGGTGGCATGCCGCGACAGCGTGGACGTGAACCGTATGTGCAGTTGACGGACTTTGAGCGAGGGCGTATAGTGGGCATGCGGGAGGCCGGGTGGACGTACCGCCGAATTGCTCAACACGTGGGGCGTGAGGTCTCCACAGTACATCGATGTTGTCGCCAGTGGTCGGCGGAAGATGCACGTGCCCGTCGACCTGGGACCGGACCGCAGCGACGCACGGATGCACGCCAAGACCGTAGGATCCTACGCAGTGCCGTAGGGGACCGCACCGCCACTTCCCAGCAAATTAGGGACACTGTTGCTCCTGGGGTATCGGCGAGGACCATTCGCAACCGTCTCCATGAAGCTGGGCTACGGTCCCGCACACCGTTAGGCCGTCTTCCGCTCACGCCCCAACATCGTGCAGCCCGCCTCCAGTGGTGTCGCGACAGGCGTGAATGGAGGGACGAATGGAGACGTGTCGTCTTCAGCGATGAGAGTCGCTTCTGCCTTGGTGCCAATGATGGTCGTATGCGTGTTTGGCGCCGTGCAGGTGAGCGCCACAATCAGGACTGCATACGACCGAGGCTCACAGGGCCAACACCCGGCATCATGGTGTGGGGAGCGATCTCCTACACTGGCCGTACACCACTGGTGATCGTCGAGGGGACACTGAATAGTGCACGGTACATCCAAACCGTCATCGAACCCATCGTTCTACCATTCCTAGACCAGCAAGGGAACTTGCTGTTCCAACAGGACAATGCACGTCCGCATGTATCCCGTGCCACCCAACGTGCTCTAGAAGGTGTAAGTCAACTACCCTGGCCAGCAAGATCTCCGGATCTGTCCTCCATTGAGCATGTTTGGGACTGGATGAAGCGTCGTCTCACGCGGTCTGCACGTCCAGCACGAACGCTGGTCCAACTGAGGCGCCAGGTGGAAATGGCATGGCAAGCCATTCCACAGGACTACATCCAGCATCTCTACGATCGTCTCCATGGGAGAATAGCAGCCTGCATTGCTGCGAAAGGTGGATATACACTGAACTAGTGCCGACATTGTGCATGCTCTGTTGCCTGTGTCTATGTGCCTGTGGTTCTGTCAGTGTGATCATGTGATGTATCTGGCCCCAGGAATGTGTCAATAAAGTTTCCCCATCCTGGGACAATGAATTCACGGTGTTCTTATTTCAATTTCCAGGAGTGTACATACCAAAGAAATCAGCAGCCCAAATGAGTCTTATTCTTCAGTTTCTTATTTGCTTTCTTGTTGTTAGAAACTAAGTCTTGATTCCAAATTTCAGCCGGTAAACGAGTCTCACTTTAAGAAATATCTTCATCAACAGCAGCTTAGTTTCTTCACTACATCCAGGAGGAAAACTTGGGATAGCCATCAACAAGTCCACATATAATGCACCACAGTTTCTTGTGAGAATGCTCACCAAAAACTAAAGCCATCTGATCTTCATAATCCCTCAAAAATAAACTAACATTTTCATTGCAAATAACCAAGCTTCGAAAATTGTCTTCATAACATTTGAAATGGCAATAAAATTTGTCATTTATATCTAAGTACTGGCTGTTGTCTACAAGAAGATTCCTGCATTTGACACAATTATGTAAAGAAAAAAGTTTCTTCAAATTGTAGCCAAACACATATCTCATACTGTTTTGTTCTCCAAGGTCTGCTGGAACTTCCACATTTGGTAGCTTTGTTGTAGAACTTGTATCACTACTGCATAACAATGGTGAGACCTTTAATGTTTGAGCAGATTTCATGTCCAGTATTGCCTGACTCCAGTCAATTCCTTCACAATTACTGCTTGCCACATTAGAAGAGTTTATCAATTTACTTAGTGTACAGTTGTTAAATGCAGTACAAAACTGCCTTGGAGATGGCTTGCTGCAAAAACCACCTCTCTGCCTTATAGCTGAAAAAAAGTTTTCTAATGTGTCTTGGTTAATTTTAAGTGAGAATAAGTACAATTCTGTTCCAGTCAGTAACTCAGCAGCAAGCATTTCCAAAGCACATATATTGCTTAGAAGCTCCTTTACACATTTTATCCTCAAGCAGTAATCTTTCCCATCACAGTCTACAAATTTCCAAGAGTGAATCCATGGCTTCATTACATGGAGAACATCCAGATGCTCTGAATCACTCCTGATACAGTTCCTTTGATGCACAGGCCCTTTCACGCTGTATGTATTTAAGATATCAAAAATGGCATTAACTTTCTGACAAAAATCTGAAGTGCCAATTGCAGATAATGGCATACTACCACAAAATACAAGTGTGTCAATACCAGCTGCCATTGTGTGGCATGAACTGCAGTACCCACTTTCATTTTTGCAAAAGCTGTCAGTTCGACAGAGTTTTTGGTGAGTTTGGGAGCTAATTTGTATTTTCTGTGCAAGTCATTTGAGTAGAGCTGAGAAATGTCCTTCCAAGAAGCAGTACCAACCAAACCATCATTTGATGTATGAATTATGACATACCTAAACAGGTTGTTTCTGATACTCTTAAGCAAATATGGGGTGTCATAGAAGATGTAGATCTTCTGCTCTTCATACATCAAACTTGCATTGTCTTGTGTAACTCCCAGTCTCTTTCCACAGTCCACAAAATTTGAACCCTGGTCAGTCACACAAGTCTTCACAACCAAGCCACTTTCCTTAAGTCTTTTGACTACTTCATAAAATATAGCAGTCAAATGCATAGTTCCCACTGTTCCTTTACAAAAATAGTACATTAAAGGTTGTCTGAAGCATGAAACAATGCCATTAATCATTATCACCAACACACTGTTGACAATTTTAGCTGTGTGTGTCAACCCTGAGTCCTCGAAACCAATAACATTGTCAGAAGGACTGTCATATGTTAAATTTGCCATTAGAGACATTTCATCCAATGACATATTCACTGGTTTATCATTATCAGAGATAATACAAGGTGGAATATACAGGGTGAGTCGCCTAACATTACCGCTGGATATATTTCGTAAACCACATCAAATACTGACGAATCGATTCCACAGACCGAACGTGAGGAGAGGGGCTGGTGTAATTGATTAATACAAACCATACAAAAATGCACGGAAGTATGTTTTTTAACACAAACCTACTTTTTTTTAAATGGAACCCTGTTAGTTTTGTTAGCACATCTGAACATATAAACAAATACGTAATCAGTGCCGTTTGTTGCATTGTGAAATGTTAATTACATCCGGAGATATTGTAACCTAAACTTGACGTTTGAGTACCACTCCTCCGCTGTTCGATCGTGTGTATCGGAGAGCACTGAATTACGTAGGGATCCAAAGGGAACGGTGATGGACC
This sequence comes from Schistocerca americana, assembly GCF_021461395.2. Lineage (NCBI taxonomy): Eukaryota > Metazoa > Arthropoda > Insecta > Orthoptera > Acrididae > Schistocerca > Schistocerca americana. The sequence goes on from NC_060130.1 coordinate 466,429,179, forward strand.
TTAGGTACAGAAGAGACTGGAACAGTACATTATGTCCACATGCTAACACCTTTTTATTGGTCTTTTTCACTGACGCACATGTACATTACCGTGAGGGGTGAGGTACACGTACACACGTGGTTTCCGTTTTCAAAGTACGGAGTGGAATAGGGTGTGTCCCGACATGTCAGGCCAATAGATGATCAATGTGGTGGTCATCATTTGCTGCACACAATTGCAATCTCTGGCGTAATGAATGTCGTACACCGCAGTACATTTGGTGTAATGTCGCCGCAGGCTGCCACAATACGTTGTTTCATATCCTCTGGGGTTGTAGGCACATCACGGTACACATTCTCCTTTAACGTACCCCGCAGAAAGAAGTGCAGACGGTGCACTCGTAATCGCGAGTTTGTGTGACTGGCAAGATAGTTTTTTTATTTTTTTTTTATTTTTACCAGACACGTTAGGTGGAGACGTTGTAGTGGAGGAGGGTGTTTGTGTTCTCAAACGTTGGTCCATGCAAGAACTCAAATATATTTAGCGCTACGATCTATTTGAGATGGAAATTTCATTACTTGGCTTGCATAGTGTATGCGTGTGATTCTCAATCGTTGAAAATATGTTTTATTATGAAGAAGGATCATTGTAAGGTGGAGGTGAGCGTTTTAAGCGATCTATTGTACTTCTGTAAATTGTTGAACAATTAATTTTGCAGGGTAGTGCAAATGGATTATTTCACTCTGTTTTTGATATCGAAATTGCGTCAGCTTTCCCTTTGTCTACAGCATTGTATTGTATTGTATTGTAGTGTGTGGAAATGGGAACCTAGAAACGATGGAGAGGCTTCGTCCCTGCCGTAACCCGCAGTCGTTCACAACTCCACAACAGGCTTCAGCAGTCCACTCACTCCACCACCGCCCACACCAAACCCAGGGTTATGGTGTGGTTCGGCCCCCAGTGGACCCCACCGGGAATGTCTCACACCAGATAAGTGTAACCCTAATGTTTCTGTGGTAGAGTAATTATGGTGTACACATACATGGAGAAAGTGTTTGCGCAGTAATTGCTGACACAGCGTAACTGAGGCGGAATGAGGGGAACCAGCCCACATTCGCCGAGGCAGACGGAAAACAACCTTAAAAACCATCCACAGACTGGCCAGCACACTGGACCTCAACACTAATCTGCCAGGCGGATTCATGCTGGGGACCAGCATGCCTTCCCTCCTGGAAAGCAGTGTGTTACACATCACGGCTAACTGGCCAGGCTGTCTCCAGCATTAGTCAACAGGGACACAGTATTCTGAGGAGAGGTGAATACCTCCATCTTCATGTTTGGACACGTTGGTTCACACAGACAAATAGGTAGTGGCTTCTTGGAAGAGACAGAGACATGAAGTGAGTCTGGAATTTGCCAATCAACAGAATGCCACCATTTGATGCTTTGTTTAGGGTGTGAGAGATCAAAGGAGGCTGATATCTGGTCCATGGTCGGTGGTATTTAGTAATGTGATTTGTAAATAAGACATTGGGCTGTTTAGACCTTTGTCTCATCGCCCAGACTATAGACACTCACGTGGGACATGTCAAATGGTGGCAACGATACTGCACTTCATTCCATTCGTGATCTGTAGACCCCTTTGCAGGGTTTAATTGGCAGTGCAATATGTATGTATGTTTCTGCACTTGTACAAAATACACACAGCGAAAACGTTATGTCGGGCCCACATAATGCCTCCCCAAAACAGCAGGGAACCTCCACCTTGCTCTTCTTGCTGGGCAGTGTGTCTAAGGTGTTCAGCCTGATTGGGTTGCCTCCAAACACATCTCCAACGATTGTCTTGTTGAAGGCATATGCGACACTCATTGGTGAAGAGAATGTGATGGCAATCCTGACTGGTCCATTCGGCATGTTGTTGGGCCCATCTGTACCACGCTGCATGGTGTCCTGGTTGCTAAGATGGACCTCGCCATGGACGTTGGGATTGAAGTTGCACATCATGCAGCCTATTTCTCACAGTTTGAGTCTTAACATGACATCCTGTGGCTGCATGAAAAGCATTATTCAACATGGTGGCATTGCTACCAGGGGTCCTCTGAGCCATAATACATAAGTAGCGGTCGTCAACTGCAGTAGTATCCCTTGGGCGGCCTGACCAAAGCATGTCATCTACAGTTCCTGTCTCTCTGTATCTCCTCCATGTCTGAACAACATCGCTTTGGTTCACTCTGAGACACCTGGACGCTCCCTTTGTTGAGAGCCCTTACTGGCACAAAGTAACGATGCAGACGCGATCGAACTGCGATATTAACCATCTAGGCATGGTTGAACTACAGACAACACAAGCCGTGTTCCCCCTTCCTCGTGGAATGACTGGAACTGATCGGCTGTTGGACCCCCTCCTTCTAATAGGTGTTGCTCATGCATGGTTGTTTACATCTTTGGGAGGGTTTAGTGACATCTGTGACCAGTCAGAGGGACTGTCTCTATGATACAATATCCACAGTCAATGTCTGTCTTCAGGAGTTCTGGGAACTGGCGTGACGCAAAACTTTTTTTGAGTTGTGTAATTTGCCACTGAAATTCTCATAATTTGCAGAAATCGGTGGTGGGTTTCGAAATATGTCATGAACTTTTAGATACATAATTGTTCTGATATTCCTGTCTGTGCTTAGACAGCAGTGTGCTTCGAAAAGTGAGGAAAATAAAAAGTAAGAGCCCTTACATCTCTGACTCGGGCAGCAATTATAAATTAAGCCCACTCTGCATCTCCATTTGCGATCCGAATAAAAAAGCGCCGCGATTGTTTAAGTATTCTATACTTTATTGTCACCTACAAACTGTTTAAAGAAACAGTATTTGATATGTCGCAGTCAATTTCCTGACAAATTCTTTAAGTAAATAAATAAACAATATTAGGTACACCACCCTGTATCCCATAAATCGTTTAAATAAACAATATTCCACACATTTACTAAATTATTTAAACAGTATTCCATGCACCATGATCGGCTTCCCCCCGAATTCTTTAAATAAATAAGTAAACCATATTCCATACACTGCCATAAATAAATAAAGAGTATTCTTCAAATTGTCTAAATTGTTTAAACAATATTCCATACACTGCAATCGATTTCCCACCAAACGGCCAACCAACTAAATCTTTTTCCCTCCACTTGGTGGCAGTGGGAGGGGAAGAGGAGTGCTGGGGGGTTTCCCAGAGGGGGTTTCATTAATTTGTCAATTTAATTAATTAGCCAGTCAAATTGATAGCAAAATTGTGCTTGTATCAGTGAGTGGGTTTCCAGAGGAATGGGGGAGGAGGAGGAGGTGGAAGGTATGAGGAGGAGGGAGGGGTGGGACGACAATAGGTTAAGGATCTGTTAATCAAGGGGAAGCATTATAGTAAGTGGGTTAGAACCTGTCAATCAAAAGGATGGGTTATACCCAGGGGGCGTTAATCCACTTGGCAGGACAATAGGATAAGGACCTGTCAATCAAAGGAGAACTATGGGTTTGCCCCTGAATGTAGGCAAGCTACACTAACAAGCTGTGCTAGAACATAATTTGCACTACTGCTCCCAGGTACATATAGTCTGCACCTGCGAGCTTACTTCGCAAGCCGTCATACAGAATGTATTTGAGAGTACCCTGTACCACTATTAGTCATTCCATTTCCTATTCCACTCGCAAATAGAACAAGGGAAAAGACCACGTATAGTCTTCTTACAAGCGCTAATTTCTGTTATCTTGTCTTTGCAGTGCTTATGCGAAATGTATGTTGGCGGCAGTGAAATCAGTCTGTGGTCAGCTTCAAATGACAGTTCTCAGTAGTGTTACTCAAAAATAACATTGCCCTCCCTCCAGGGGTTCCCATTTGAGCTACCTGGCGAATGTAATCTGACAAATGAAAAAAAAAACATTACTCGCCATGCAAAGTGAACCTCATGATCAGTTTAATTAATTAGCATATCAATTTTATATCAGTGACGTGGAGCCTGGCAGGGTACCATGGATATGTTTCGGGAGTTGGAGCAGTAATAGGGCGTTTCTTCGTTGCAGTGATATCTTTTAATAATATTTAAATCTCCCACTACACAGGGAGAGATGACCATCGTAATAAAATCAGCTGTAGTGCCGAATTTATAAGGTGATATGTAGTATAAACCTGATATTTAGAACTTCTCTGTGCTGTTACCCTAAGAGAGTTAGTATGTGGTGAAGCGTTGGATCACTTTAAGGGAGTTCAAAAGTTAGGTGTGATCTTGTGACAGAGGTAAATAGTAGCAATCCGTCATAAGCCAAAAATGGGTTTAATATTCCAGTCTTGTGATACAGGATGTAACAGATATTAAGCCGATTAGGACAGATTTTATTTTACGTGATGAGAGAATACTTAGAGGAAAAATAGCCTTTGCAATACTCTTAGTGGATTTTCACAACGAGTAACGATACTTTAGCGATGTGAAAATGCGTGTATGCACTAGAGATGGGCAAAACTGTTCTTTTCAGAGATCGGATCAGAACTGTTCACTCCCTGAAATGAATTAGCTCTTTTTCATGACTCACCACTCATTCACAACAGAAAATAAATGGAAGGCACATTGCCCTTTAAACTTGGTTTATTCCAGGACTATACCTGTATTTTGATCTTATTTGATCCTATTTTGAAGTAACACAGATAATGAGTAAGAATTTTGTATTGTTTATTGAAATTTCCACGATAGGACAAAGTTTTTGATTATTGATTTATTTTGCACTATCGTGGTTTTTTGGGTGATCGGAAAATGTTGTAACTTGAGATTTACATTAACAATATATTTGGCTATAATGTATTAAAATTTCATTAACCTCGTACAAATACATCGCAAGACATATATTTTTAAAGTGAACATTTCCTTCCAAAGACGCCTAAAATCGCAAAATCCGTACTACAATAAGAAAAAAATATATAAATTTGACTGTAAGACCAAAGTGCTGCATATAGCCTTCCGCAGAATAAAACAAGGAAAAATTGGTGTATCACTTTTGCTATACGTTTATCGGTTCGCTCGTAATTAAAGTGTAAATTCGAGCGACCATAATAAAAAATCCTATAGTAAGAGGAGCCATCAGGAACCTAATCTGATAAGTTTAAACAAATAAAAATAAAATAAAAACAAATGATGTATACATAACATAATTATGTAATATACATAACGGTATTACTACGAAGAACACTATCCAGTAGAGACGAACTCCGATGCAGAGGCGCTGAGTCAAGCAGGTCGAGCCGCGAGCTGTATTACTGCGCGAGCTAAGACCCCAGAGACCAGAGTGACACCTGAGTTGCTTTGCTCAACGCTCTGGCAGAGTCGAGAACGGTGGGATGAGCGTTGAGCGGGCGAGTTCCGAGGGTGGGGGGAGCGGTGAACGGCCACCACTCACCCGCTCGGAGACAAATCGTCCGCTCTCTTGCGAGCAGGTTGTTGCAAGTACACTCCTGGAAATGGAAAAAAGAACACATTGACACCGGTGTGTCAGACCCACCATACTTGCTCTGGACACTGCGAGAGGGCTGTACAAGCAATGATCACACGCACGGCACAGCGGACACACCAGGAACCGCGGTGTTGGCCGTCGAATGGCGCTAGCTGCGCAGCATTTGTGCACCGCCGCCGTCAGTGTCAGCCAGTTTGCCGTGGCATACGGAGCTCCATCGCAGTCTTTAACACTGGTAGCATGCCGCGACAGCATGGACGTGAACCGTATGTGCAGTTGACGGACTTTGAGCGAGGGCGTATAGTGGGCATGCGGGAGGCCGGGTGGACGTACTGCCGAATTGCTCAACACGTGGGGCGTGAGGTCTCCACAGTACATCGATGTTGTCGCCAGTGGTCGGCGGAAGGTGCACGTGCCCGTCGACCTGGGATCGGACCGCAGCGACGCACGGATGCACGCCAAGACCGTAGGATCCTACGCAGTGCCGTAGGGGACCGCACCGCCACTTCCCAGCAAATTAGGGACACTGTTGCTCCTGGGGTATCGGCGAGGACCATTCGCAACCGTCTCCATGAAGCTGAGCTACGGTCCCGCACACCGTTAGGCCGTCTTCCGCTCACGCCCCAACATCGTGCAGCCCGCCTCCAGTGGTGTCGCGACAGGCGTGAATGGAGGGACGAATGGAGACGTGTCGTCTTCAGCGATGAGAGTCGCTTCTGCCTTGGTGCCAATGATGGTCGTATGCGTTTTTGGCGCCGTGCAGGTGAGCACCACAATCAGGACTGCATACGACTGAGGCACACAGGGCCAACACCCGGCATCATGGTGTGGGGAGCGATCTCCTACACTGGCCGTACACCACTTGTGATCGTCAAGGGGACACTGAATAGTGCACGGTACATCCAAACCGTCATCGAACCCATCGTTCTACCATTCCTAGACCGGCAAGGGAACTTGCTGTTCCAACAGGACAATGCACGTCCGCATGTATCCCGTGCCACCCAACGTGCTCTAGAAGGTGTAAGTCAACTACCCTGGCCAGCAAGATCTCCGGATCTGTCCCCCATTGAGCATATTTGGGACTGGATGAAGCGTCGTCTCACGCGGTCTGCACGTCCAGCACGAACGCTGGTCCAACTGAGGCGCCAGGTGGAAATGGCATGGAAATCCGTTCCACAGGACTACATCCAGCATCTCTACGATCGTCTCCATGGGAGAATAACAGCCTGCATTGCTGCGAAAGGTGGATATACACTGTACTTGTTACACATTTTTGCGAGCTTCAAACAGGTACAACTTATTTTCAGTTATCTGGGTAGTTACTATTTTATTTTTGTAATTTCTTGCGTGTTTGAGTGCCTACTAGACACAACCGTTTATTTTAATAACAGTGTAGTGTACAGTATCGCCGTTGCTATCGACCCTCGTATCGTACAGGCTTTTGTTTGTTTGGTTAGAACAGCTCAGTGTCGGTTAGACCGTCAGTGAGAGAGCACTTCGATTTCCTGCTGCTAATAAGGCGAGTACACCGTTCGCTTGTTACACATTTTTGCGAGCTTCAAACAGGTACAACTTATTTTCAGTTATCTGGGTAGTTACTATTTTATTTTTGTAATTTCTTGCGTGTTTGAGTGCCTACTAGACACAACCGTTTATTTTAATAACAGTGTAGTGTACAGTATCGCCGTTGCTATCGACCCTCGTATCGTACAGGCTTTTGTTTGTTTGGTTAGAACAGCTCAGTGTCGGTTAGACCGTCAGTGAGAGAGCACTTCGATTTCCTGCTGCTAATAAGGCGAGTACACCGTTCGCTTGTTACACATTTTTGCGAGCTTCAAACAGGTACAACTTATTTTCAGTTATCTGGGTAGTTACTATTTTATTTTTGTAATTTCTTGCGTGTTTGAGTGCCTACTAGACACAACCGTTTATTTTAATAACAGTGTAGTGTACAGTATCGCCGTTGCTATCGACCCTCGTATCGTACAGGCTTTTGTTTGTTTGGTTAGAACAGCTCAGTGTCTGTTAGACCGTCAGTGAGAGAGCACTTCGATTTCCTGCTGCTAATAAGACGAGTACACCGTTCGCTTGTAGGGTAAACATAGTCATGTGTAGGGACTGTGGTTGTTGTGAGCGGACGCAAGGAGAATTGGCCACTCTTCGGGGGCAGGTGGAGGCTTTGTCTGTTAGGCTCATCGAGCTCGAGGCGCAGGCGTCGGCTCGTAGTGGCGTTGGGGCAACTGTGGTGAGACCTATGCCTACTTCGGTGGCCTTGGAATCGCATGGAACCCCTGATGTCGCTGCGTCCTCCGGCAGTGAGCATCTTACCGGTCAGCCATCACTCCCGGGTGAATGGCGGACAGTGGTGGGCTCGCGCGTGCCTGGCCGAAAGGCGAAGGTGGGATCTGGCCGCGTGGCAGCTGCCTTACCCCTTTCCAACAGGTACGGGGTGCTTCCTAGTGGTGATGACATCGTTTCCGAGCCACCACAGGATGCCTCGCCTGTTGGGCCAGTGGCCGATTCTCCGGCAAGGTCCCGACAGTCACAGAGGGCGGGCCTATTAGTTATAGGGAGCTCCAACGTTAGGCGGGTTATGGAGCCCCTTAGGAAAATAGCGGGTAGGTCGGGGAAGAATGCCAGTGTGCACTCGGTGTGCTTGCCGGGGGGTCTCGTCCGTAATGTGGAGGAGGCCCTTCCGGCAGCTATTGAACGCACTGGGTGTGACCGGCTGCAGATAGTAGCACATGTCGGAACGAATGACGCCTGCCGCTTGGGTTCTGAGGCCATCCTTGGTTCCTTCCGGCGGCTGGCTGATTTGGTGAAGACAACCAGCATCGCACGCGGAGTGCAAGCTGAGCTTAATATCTGCAGCATAGTGCCCAGAGTCGATCGCGGTCCTCTGGTTTGGAGCCGTGTGGAGGGTCTAAACCAGAGGCTCAGACGACTCTGCGACTATAATGGTTGCAAATTCATCGACCTCCGTTATTGGGTGGAGAACTGTAGGGCCCCCCTAGACAGGTCAGGCGTGCACTACACACCGGAAGCAGCTACTAGGGTAGCAGAGTACGTGTGGCGTGCACACGGGGGTTTTTTAGGTTAGAGGGACCCCCCCTTGGGCGAAACGATAAAATACCTGACAGCTTACCAGAGAGGACATTATCATCGTTGATAAAGAACGTCCGTCCTGAGAGACCAAAAACAGGAAAAGTCAACGTAATATTGGTAAACTGCAGGAGTATCCAGGGCAAGGTTCCTGAATTAGTATCTCTTATTGAAGGAAATAGTGCGCATATAGTATTAGGAACGGAAAGTTGGTTAAAACCGGAAGTGAACAGTAACGAAATCCTAGACACAGAATGGAATATATACCGCAAGGATAGGATAAACGCCAATGGTGGAGGAGTATTTATAGCAGTAAAGAATTCAATAATATCCAGTGAAGTTATTAGCGAATGCGAATGTGAAATAATCTGGGTGAAGTTAAGTATCAAAGGTGGGTCAGATATGATAGTCGGATGCTTCTATAGACCACCTGCATCAGCAACCGTAGTAGTTGAGCGCCTCAGAGAGAACCTGCAGAACGTCGTGAAGAAGTTTCGTGATCATACTATTGTAATAGGGGGAGACTTCAATCTACCAGGTATAGAATGGGATAGTCACACAATCAGAACTGGAGCCAGGGACAGAGACTCTTGTGACATTATCCTGACTGCCTTGTCCGAGAATTACTTCGAGCAGATAGTTAGAGAACCAACTCGTGAAGCTAACGTTTTAGACCTCATAGCAACAAATAGACCGGAACTTTTCGACTCCGTGAATGTAGAAGAGGGTATCAGTGATCATAAGTCAGTGGTTGCATCAATGACTACAAGTGTACTAAGAAATGCCAAGAAAGGAAGGAAAATATATTTGCTTAACAAGAGTGATAGGGCACAAATCGCAGAATATCTGAGTGACCACCATCAAACGTTCATTTCTGAGGAAGAGGATGTGGAACAAAAATGGAAAAAATTCAGAAACATCGTCCAGTACGCCTTAGATAAGTTCGTACCGACTAAGGTCCAAAGCGAGGGGAAAGATCCACCGTGGTATAACAATCATGTACGAAAGGTACTACGGAAACAAAGAAAGCTTCATCATAGGTTTAAGAGTAGTCGAATCATAGCTGATAAGGAAAAGCTGAACGAAGCGAAAAAGAGCGTAAAGAGAGCAATGAGAGAAGCATTCAACGAATTCGAACATAAAACATTGGCAAACAATCTAAACAAGAACCCTAAAAAGTTTTGGTCATATGTAAAATCGGTAAGCGGATCTAAATCCCCTATTCAGTCACTCGTTGACCACGATGGCACCGAAACAGAGGACGACCGAAGAAAGGCAGAAATACTGAATTCAGTGTTCCGAAACTGTTTCACTGCGGAAAATCGTAACACGGTCCCTGACTTCAGCCGTCGCACGGACGCCAAAATGGAAAATATTGAAATAAACGATATCGGAATTGAAAAACAACTGCTATCACTTAGTAGCGGAAAAGCATCCGGACCAGACGAGATACCCTTAAGATTCTACAGTGATTATGCTAAAGAACTTGCCCCCTTTCTATCAGCAATTTATCGTAGATCGCTGGAAGAACGTAAAGTACCTAGCGACTGGAAGAAAGCGCAGGTCGTTCCCATTTTCAAGAAGGGTCATAAATCAGATGCGAATAATTATAGGCCTATTTCGCTTACGTCAATCTGTTGTAGAATAATGGAACATGTTTTGTGTTCTCGTATTATGACGTTCTTAGATAATACAAATCTCCTTCATCATAACCAACATGGATTCCGCAAACAGAGATCATGTGAAACTCAGCTCGCCCTATTTGCCCAAGAAATTCACAGTGCCGTAGACACTGGCGAGCAGATTGATGCCGTATTCCTGGACTTCAGGAAGGCATTTGATACGGTTCCGCACTTACGTTTAGTGAAAAAAATACGAGCTTACGGAATATCGGACCAGGTTTGTGATTGGATTCAGGATTTCCTAGAAGAAAGAACACAACATGTCATTCTTAACGGTTCAAAATCTGCAGATGTAGAGGTAATTTCGGGAGTACCGCAGGGAAGCGTGATAGGACCTTTATTGTTTACAATATACATAAATGACTTAGTTGACAACATCGGTAGCTCCGTGAGGCTATTTGCAGATGACACGGTTGTCTACAAGAAAGTAGCAACATCAGAAGACTCGTACGTACTCCAGGAGGACCTGCAGAGGATTAATGCATGGTGCGACAGCTGGCAGCTTTCCCTAAACGTAGATAAATGTAATATAATGCGCATACATAGGGGCAGAAATCCATTCCAGTACGATTATGCCATAGGTGGTAAATCATTGGAAGCGGTAACGACCGTAAAATACTTAGGAGTTACTATCCGGAGCGATCTGAAGTGGAATGATCACATAAAACAAATAGTGGGAAAAGCAGGCGCCAGGTTGAGATTCATAGGAAGAATTCTAAGAAAATGTGACTCATCGACGAAAGAAGTAGCTTACAAAACGCTTGTTCGTCCGATTCTTGAGTATTGCTCATCAGTATGGGACCCTTACCAGGTTGGATTAATAGAAGAGATAGACATGATCCAGCGAAAAGCAGCGCGATTCGTCATGGGGACATTTAGTCAGCGCGAGAGCGTTACGGAGATGCTGAACAAGCTCCAGTGGCGGACACTTCAAGAAAGGCGTTACGCAATACGGAGAGGTTTATTATCGAAATTACGAGAGAGCACATTCCGGGAAGAGATGGGCAACATATTACTACCGCCCACATATATCTCGCGTAATGATCACAACGAAAAGATCCGAGAAATTAGAGCAAATACGGAGACTTACAAGCAGTCGTTCTTCCCACGCACAATTCGTGAATGGAACAGGGAAGGGGGGATCAGATAGTGGTACAATAAGTACCCTCCGCCACACACCGTAAGGTGGCTCGCGGAGTATAGATGTAGATGATGACTGGGTGTTGTGTGATGTCCTTAGGTTAGTTAGGTTTAAGTAGTTCTAAGTTATAGGGGACTGATGCCCATAGATGTTAAGTCCCATAGTGCTCAGAGCCATTTTTTTGATTCCAGGTGTGTCACAGGAAGGAAAGGGGAAGAAAGAAAGAGTGAAGAGAGCTGCTAAGCACAGGGAAAACCAGGAAGATAGAGTACAGCATAAAGTACCGTATGCTTTGCGATCCAGAAAGTAGTAGAGTATTTGTAGTTTTTTTTGTTTGTTTTCGTGTCATGTATCATTGGGTTTGCATAGATTAATTCGGCATTGTATTTTACATGTGTTTACGAGTATTGTGAGCCTGCTGGGGCAGCAGCCTTTTGAAGAGGGAGTAAGGGTTATGGTGATCTCTGTCCTCAGGTCACTGAAAAGGGAAGTGTAGCGTCTGACGTATGTGGAGTGTTGTTGGAGGAGAAATCAAACGCAGTCCTGGAGAAATAAATTTTGCAGCAAAGCCGTAATAAATATGTGTTGAAACATGTCATAGTCGTACGATTTCCTGTTTAAATTTTTAGTTATCGACAGTGCTGTGTCAGGGAAGTCGTGTTTACTGCACCAGTTCATATAATGTAAATTTAAGGATGAAAGTAGTCACACAATCGGTGTTGAGTTTGGATCAAATATAGTGAATGTTGGAGGAAAATCTATGAAGCTGCAAATATGGGACACGTGCACGGTGCAGTTATTTTTAGCCAGGGGGAAAGGAATAGACTGTCCAAGGGAGATCATGGAGCCAAACTTTAGCTTGCAACGGGTCGGGATGCATTGGATCGTCTCCACCGTCGAGAATTTGGTATACTAGCAAGTTGTTTTGAGCGGGGAGTATTTGCAGAAGCAAAACTTATAGAGCTCGAGGAAAGCGGAATTTTAATCAATGGAACTAAGTATAACATAATAGGACTTTCCACCTGCCAGCGTCAATTTCAGGAGTCACGCAATGGAATGTTACGCATCCACAGCTGTACTGGCCAGAAGCCACTTTAGATTTTTGCCAAGGCAGAATCTGACCTTTTTAAATCAAACTCTGGAGCCAGGTCTGTTAAGATCCGTAAACCAGTTCATTTTAGAGCAAGTGGGGCGCATATCAGCCGAACAGATTCTTCAACATGTCGTGCAGTATAGGGAAAGGGAATGGCAAATAACGATCATGTTAAGCACCTCTGTGCCAGATGTCTTCGCGGCCTTAACTTTGTTATATGTTGTTTTCTTTCTGATCAGGTGGAGAGCTAATTCCAAAAGGGAACCAAGTGTAGTCCAAGTCCCAGTGGATTGGATACCGAGGGCATGAGACGAGTAGGTAAGGGGTTGATCGAGCAGTGGTCGCCCAGTAAGGAATTTTTACGTTTTGGTTCATGTCATGGTTTTAAGAGGGCGCTAGACCACATTTAAGTTTTCTAGTAGTAAGGAAGTGTGCCATAGGAGTCGACCCAAACATGTTAAGAACTAGTTAGGGGTCGACCTGGGGCCCGGTCTTTCCTAAGAGGGGAATAATGTAGCGGCACCACCGTTTAGGATAGGGAAAGTTAGTTTTGTGCGATATTCTGAGCACAAGTTACAGCCAGGTGAAAGCCAGATTGCAGTGAGTTAGGCATACCAGCAGTTGCGAAGGCAAATAGAGGCCACAGGGGCGCAGAACTGCTGGAGAAGGCACACGCAGCAGTTTTCATGGCGCAAGTCACAGGCAGAAGGAGGCCACTGGATAACCTAAGCGTTGTGCATATGTGACTCGGAGCAGTGCGTTTGCAAAACAGAGGCACACAGCCGAGTATAAATAGGTGCCGTTTTCTAATGAAATTCAAGTGTGGCTGCTCTCTTGGACGGCGAGGCGTGTCACACCACCGGCTACACACAGCAGCAGATGGGGCACTGGTGTTCCAGTCCACGGCGGGTCGTTGGATCGACCCCCGGACGTCGATGCGGGGTCTGTAGCCAGCCAGCCAGCGGCAAGCCACTCCACGGCTCACTACCGTGGGCAGTCGTCCTGGCTTCCAACACACGACGGTGACAACCAGGGTGAGGATTGCAGACTCGGCTGCAGGTTGCAGCCGCTTGTCGTCTCTGCGTCCTAAGCCACGCCGGCGAAGGAGCACGGCGTGGACCATCTTGCAGTTGTCACAGTTGTCAGCGGGCCGCTCAGTGGCTCCTCGGAGTGGCACAGAGGCAACGAGGACAGGGACAGCTGAGTCGACAGGGATGCAGACCAGCAAGTCAACTGCGGCATCCTGATGACACCGCAACTCCGCTGGCTCGACACAGCATTGCATTACACGGGCTGCTGGGGTGCTACCTGAGCACTGCGGGGCCCTGTGACGCAGACCAAGAGGAATGAGGGCACTGCAGCTATAAAACAATATATCACTCGGAAAGTTCTCGCCGAGTTTTAACACGGCACCTCCTGGCACCCATCCACTACATTTGGCCTCCGTCCACTACACTATTCTTGTTGAATTTGCGACTTTGAAGAAAAGGAACAACTTTCGGTGATCTCCTCAACGTACCACGAGATTCGTTTGGGTGATGCTAGGCCTATAGCCCAGAACCATACCAGTTGTAGTCAATTGTAGAAAAAAATATTACAGATCTACTAGAAACAGGAGTAATCCAACCTTCTTACCGGCCAAGGGATCTACCCGTGGTGAAAGTTCCCAAGAAACCTAGCAATAGAGAAAAGGCTTATCGGATTTCCATAGATATGAGAGTGATCAGTAAGTCTGCAAACCCAAGCACCTGCCGCCTTCCAAGGATCGATAACACATTGGATCACCTTGGCAAATGCAAATTCTTCACCACTTTATATATATCGTGCAGGTACCATAAAATACCTCTAGGTTGAAGGATTTGAAAAAGACAACTTTGTTGCGCCCTCTAGTCATTATGAATACCTGAGGATGCCCTTTGGCCTCCAAAACTCTCCTGCTATATTGTACGTTTTGCTGATTTACATTTAGAGGATTTAAAGCTGACTATGTATTTAATACACCAGGATGACATAACTGTCTTTGTACATAGGACGAGAGAGAATGCAATGCAACTTAAAAACATTCTAACTCGTGTTAGTGACATTAATCCAAAGTTGACATTAGAAAACTACAGTTTTTCGCAATTACAGATACATCGTCTAGGCCATAAGTTCAGCATTTGGTGTAGGACCAGATCCATGGTTAATGGATAAAGTGGACGATTTTCGAATACCGAGGAACGTAAAAGAATTGCAATCGCTTTTCGGGTTATCGAACTATTATTAATGCTCCCTGGAGAACTATGCAGCCACCACAAAAGCTCTCATAAAAACGGTAAAGAAGGGAACACCTCTTGCACGGTCAGACCTCTGCAAGAGTAATATGTAAAAACTGAAATAAACCCTTACAAGTTCATCTGTCTTGGTTTATCCAAGTTTGTCACAATGTTTTATCGTGTCATGTGATGCTAGAGACTTTTCTGTAGGCTGCATGTAAAATCAAATACAAGCCAGCGAAGAAAAAACAACTGGTTACACATGAAAATAAAATGTCGTATGGCTAGGGCCTCCTGTCTGGTAGGCTGGTCGCCTGGTGCAAGTTGTTTTAGTTCACGCCACTTCGGCTACTTGCATGTCGATGAGGATGAAATCAGGATGAAGACAACACCACAGCCAGTCCCCGAGCACAGAAAATCTCCAGCCCAGGCAGGAATCGAACCTGGGCCCCTCACATGGCATTCTGCCGAGCTGCACACTCAGCTGTGGAGGCGGACATCAGCACAACCCAATCATGCTAAGCAAAAGTACAGCACCACAGGAAAAGAGCTTCTGGCAGTTGTTTTTGGCACTCAGGTATTATGTATATGGACGACAGTTCATAGTTATAATCAGTCATGCAGCTTCACAATGGCTATTGAGTTTAAAAATCCCAGCAGCAGACTTGTTCGGTGAGCCTTAACAAATAAAAAAAAAATAAAAATAGCCTCAGTGAACATGACTGCATATTCAGACACAATCCTGGCAGGCTAAATCAAAACGTAGATGAGTTGAGCAGGAAAACCTAGATCCTGCAAGTTCAAATGTTCAGATGTGTGTGAATTCTTAAGGGACGAAACCGCTGAGGTCATTGGTCCCTAGACTGACACACTACTTCAACTAACTTATGCTAAGACCAACACAAACACCCATGCCCGAGGGAGGACTCGAACCTCCGGCGGGAGGGACTGCGCAGTCCGTGACATGGCGCTTCTAACCGCGCGGTCACTCCACTCGGCGATCCTGCAAGTAGACGATGTACTTACTGAGGAATTAAGAAAAATACAAGAATCAGATGCTGAATGTAAGACGTTGGCTACTTCACCGGATTTTACTGCAGTAGATAACGTATTATATTAGAAAACACATCTTGGAGAATGGACAGTGGTTGCAAAGACTGCCTGAAGGTGCGTATTTCAGCAATGACAGGATGTTTTGACATCGAAGCAGTTCAGAGGCGGACTGCTAGATCTGTTACCAGTAGATTCGAATAACACGTACCTAAGTGTTACGGAGATGCTTCACGAACTCAATTGGGAATCCCTGGAAAGAAGGCGACGTTCTTTTCGAGAAACACTATTGAGAAAATTTCGAGAATCAGCATTTGAAGCTGACTGCCGAACGATTCTACTGCCGACAACATACACTATGTGATCAAAAGTATCCGGACATCCCCCAAAAAATATGTTTTTCATGTTAGGTGCATTTTGCTGCCACCTATTGACAGGTACTCCATATCAGCGACCTCAGTAGTCATTAGACATTGTAAGAGAGCAGAATGGGGCGCTCCGCGGAACTCACGGACTTCGAACGTGGTCAGGTGATTGGGTGTCACTTGTGTCATGCGTCTGTACTCGAGATTTCCACACTCCTAAACATCCATTGGTCCACTGTTTCCGGTGTGATAGCGAAGTGGAGACACGAAAGGGCACGCACAGCACAAAAGCGTACAGGCCGACCTCGCCTGTTGACTGGCAGCGACTGCCAAAAGTAGAAGAGGGTCTTAATGTGTAATAGGCAGGCATCTCTCCAGACCACCACACAGGAATTCCAAACTGCATCAGGATCCACTGCAAGAACTACGACAGTTGGGCGGGGGTGAGAAAACTTGGATTTCATGGTCGAGCGGCTGCTCATAAGTCACACATCACGCAGGTAAATGGCAAACGACGCCTCGCTTGGTTTAAGGAGCATAAACACTGGACGATTCAACAGTGGAAAAACATTTTGTGGAGTGACGAATCACGGTACACAATGTGGTGATCCTTTGGCAGGACGTGGGTATGGTGAATGCCCAGTGAACGTCATCTGCCAGCGTGTGTAGTGCCAACAGTAAAATTCGGAGGTGGTAGTGTTATGGTGTGGTCTTGTTTTTATGGAGTGGGCTTGCACCCCTTGTTGTTTTGCGAGGCACTATCACAGCACAGGCCTACATTGATGTTTTAAGCACCTTCTTGCTTCCCACTCTTGAAGAGCATTTCGGGGATGGTGATTGCATCTTTCAACACGATCGAGCACCTGCTCATAATGCACGGCCTGCGGTGGCGTCGTTACACGACAATAACATCCCTGTAATGGACTGGCCTGCACAGAGTCCTGACATGAATCCTGTAGAACACCTTTGGGATGTTTTGGAACGCCGACTTTGCGCCAGGCCTCACCGACCGACATTGATACCTCTCCTCAGTGCAGCATTCCGTGAAGATTGGACTGTCATTCCCCAAGAAACCTTCCAGCACCTGATTGAACGTATGCCTGTGAGAGTGGAAGCTGTCATCAAGGCTAATGGTGGGCCAACACCATACTAAATTCCAGCATTGCCGATGGAGGGTGCCACAAACTTGTAAGTCATTTTCAGCCAGTTGTCCGGATACTTTTGATCACATAGCGTACATTGCGCGAAAGGACCACGAAGATAACATACGAGAAATTACGGCTCATGCGGAGGCATACAGACAACCGTCCCTCGCTCTGTTTGCGAGTGGAACAGGAAAGAGAATGACAAGTAGTGGAACACGGTACCCTCCGCCACGCATCGTCTGGTGGCTTGCGGAGTGTCTATGCAGATGTAGATATAAGTGGTGGAGTTATTACATCTTGTGCTGCTGAATATTGTCACATACATAACTTGAAGATGTCACACGAACTAAATGTACCACTGCACAAAGAAAGAGAGCTTTGCACATGGCGCGAGAATATTTAAACACTTACACGTTTTCTTCCTGAGTAATACTGCCACACTCAAACACGGATCCTAAAAGAAAAAGATAGTGACACAGTTCTGAAATCGTCTCAGAGACACTTCACGCACTTTTGTGGGAAGTACACCTGTCTTAGACCACGAACTGCTCCAGGAGTTACTAAATCCAACTGAATACATCTGTAATACAATTCCAAAAATATCAATGTACAGTAGTTTGCCTCAATTATGCAACGTATATCGCAACAGCGGAACATGGATTGTAAAAACAGACTACGACAGACTTGTGAAACCGTTCCTAAGACACTTCGTGCGCTTTTGTGGGAGATCAATTTGTCTTCGCGCACGATCTGCTTCAGGAGTCACTAAAGCCAACAGAATATGTCTCTAAACGCACTTTCAAAAAGATCGATACACACTAGTTAGCTTAAATTTTGCTCGAATATGGACACCAAAAAGATCGCAGCACACTTGTGACATCTCCCTGAAAAACTTCACACGCTTTTGTGGGAAACAGATCCCGAAACCGATATCAGCTGCAATTTCTGATTTTACACGTCAAAACGGCGATATTGGGAAGTCGAAAAAATATCTCTATAACTCTAAACAGGACGCTCACCAATTTTCGAATTTTAGCTGCTTGTTTGAGACACTGCCAGAGAGAGAGAGAGAGAGAGAGAGAGAGAGAGAGAAAGAGAAAGAGAGAGAGAGAGAGAGAAAGCTTTCTGAGTCCTACAGCTGCTGTGATGTCCATCACTTGTCTGAAACGGTCAGTGGGCTTAGTTTGTATTTGCTGCTGCTGGTGGAGTCAGGGGCGCTATTTTCCCCACTTTTCGAAGCACATACCGGTGTCCAAGCACAGACAGGAAAATCAGAACAATTCGAAGCACTATCCTACAAATGAGAAAAACGGCTGGTCCGGTGTCCTACAGCTGCTGCTCTGGAGACGCTCAAAAGCCAAAATGACAGATGACTGACAGCTTCCTGCCAGAGATGGATGGTCTGCTTGAACTCGTCTTTGAACACTTGCACAAAGAAGACACCACGTTACTCTCACAGCTTTCGGTAGATACCTTACCGCCGTCTTGTGCGAATCAGTCTGTAGATGCTCCTGTGCCCCGCACAAAGGATGTCTTGTGAATGAATGCAGCATTCTGATCGGCTCTTACTGAATTTACCCGCCAAACTGCTGCTGCTGCCAGTGTAGGAGCACTGTCCACCATTTTCAGTAGATGAGACTTTCAGCAACAAAACTATTTTGTACAGATCGAAAAGAAGAAAACATACAGCGGTCATAGTGCACCGACAGTTAAACCCTGCAAAAGTGGTCTACAGATCATGAAATACGGAAAGAAACTTGTGTATGTGTGTGTGCGTGTGTGTGTTCCGACGTGTCCAAAGAAAATGGTTTTGCCCTGTCATAATGGAAGGTATGTATTTGAGATGGAAACTGCGATTGTCGTAAGGGGAATTTTTTTACGTGGAAAATTATGTTCAGTCATAAGAGCGTTACAGATATTTATATTTCCAGAGTCACAGCCGGCAGGAGGGAATATTTGCGATACTTTGCTCATAGTTGGATGTCGTCCAATTGAGGTTACAATCGTAATATTTAATTGGAAGTACAGTGATAAAATATATGTGGCCAGTTTCCTAGGACGATTCTGCCTAGTGAGTGGGTAATACTCGTTGGCAGAGGCCTGTGATGGGAACTATTGACGTTTCCCGATTCTGGTGGGAGTCGGCTGGGGTACACGCATGTAGCTGACTAAACCGTGTTGCCCTCTAGACCAAGGGTTCCCAATACAATTTTCTCGAGGACCCCCTCATCGAGCATGATTGGTACCTTGTCATATCACAGTATCAAGTACCTAAAAAAGCCAAATTAAGATTCTTTTTATACGTTTTCTATTTTTGGTACTTAGAAAAACATTGACATATTCATTATTGAAAAAATATTGAGCTTAAAACTTTTACAACTTAGCCATCATTGTTATTGTTAAATTTTTGATTATTGCTCAAAACCCTTGTCTTCAAATCTGGGTGTTTAGTATAAGAAACTCCTTAAAAAAATAATGTATGATTGTCGTCTGAAATGCGAGTTTCTGTTGTTAGTTGTAAAGTTAGCTGTCAGCTGCAAAGAGGCGGCGCGCGCAGTCTAAGGCATACAGCAGAACTAATTCTAGTTTTGCGCTAGAGTGTGCTAGTGTCAGTTGGCTCTAGGAAGACGCTAGACGCAGAATATAGGGTTCGCTAAAGCTCTGCTCATGCAGGAAGCGGCCAAAAGAAAAAATCTGTTAGTATACGAAATATATTTAATATACTTTGTATACTAATAGCATCTTGCGGGCCCCTCTGGCATAGTTCGCGGACTCCTGGGGGTCTGCGGACCACCTGTTGGGAACCACTGCTCTAGACGGCTGAATGGCGAACTAATGCTCAGTAATGGTTGGGCAGCCTTCGCGATGGTATGTGTTCTCCGTGGAAATTTGAGAAAATTCAAATGTGTGTTAGCGTTTGACCATTATTCCCTCGCATGTAAATTGTCTGGTTGACTGCTTCCGCACATTTCCCATCTTTATTTGGTTGGAAGGCCATTGATTCTAGTGTGTGCTTCGTGCATCTAGATGGTGAAAAACGGGTGGAAGACACGTTTGCTGCTTCTCTAAACATGGGAAACACCTCAGCTGACTTTGTAAAATAGAAGGATGATTTGGAATGTGTTATTTCATTGACATCAGTATTCGCAAGTGGAACCATTAGCTTCCTCTATCCTTTTCGAGTTTTCATGCAAAGATCTTCGCAAACGAGATACATTTTAGTTACTCAGTGGTTTGCATTACGTTCCACCTCGCTTAAGTTTTAGGTTTCTAGAGGTATAATTTCCAGTCTTTATCTTTGGAATTATACTGTACAAGCGATACTGCTATTCATGCGAAATTGCTGTGCGCTTGATATTGAGAACACTCGCGTAAATCGTATGATATTCTGGCAAACCACGTGAAAATACATATGTTCTTGTAATCCCAGATTCTGGAAATGGGTGTAGAAAGCAAGCAATCAGGTTGGGGCAGGAAACAGTAATGTCTTTGTGCCGAGGGGAACCGGCCCAGCCTTTGTACACCAGTATGGATTGCGACCCCTGTCCATGGAGGGGTCTCTCATTGCTCATCAGGGCAGCGAGTGTGGGAATAGATGACTCGTGGTCATTGGCTGTGGGATGACTGAGCGACCTTGCAGGAGATATCTACTGCTGTGACTATATATATATATATATATATATATATATATATATATATATATATATATATATATATATATATATATATATGGTGAATGTGCTTATGCTGTCTGTCTTCGCGGTATATGTACGAGTGCCTGATGATCAATAGCTATATGCAGAATGCAGAAGTGATGATTTTGCATGGCGCAGGATTTGTTTACTACATCGATATGGTATGTGGTGACATAGCCTGGCTGGAGAGCAGTTTCACACTGAAAAATTCAAGCTTTCCTCGACAGTAGCAGAGCAATGTAATTGAGCAAGTTTCTTTCCATATTTCATGATCTGTAGGCCACTTTTGCATGATTTAACTGTCGGTGCACTATGACCGCTGCACGTTTTTCTTTTCGCCACTGAAAGTCTCATCTGCTGAAAATGGTGGACAGAGCTCCCACACCGGCAGCAGCAGCAGTTCGGTGGGCAAATACAGTAAAAGCCGATCAGAATGCTCCATTCATTCACAGGACATTCTTTGTGCAGGGCATAGGAGCCTCTACAGACTGGTTTGAACAAGACGGGGCAAGGTATCTACAGAAAGTTCTGAGAGTAATGTGATGTCTTCTTTGTTCAAGTGCTCGAACACAAGTTCAAGGAGAACATCCATCTCTGGCAGTATGCTGCCAGTCATCCGCCATTGTGGTTTTAGAGCATCTCCAGACCAGCAGCTGTAGGACACCGAAAATCCAGCCATTTTTCCCGTTTGTTCTGGTTTTCTCGTCTGTCTGTAGACACCGGTATGTGTTTTGAGAAGTGAGGAAAATAACTCCCCTGACTCCAGCAGCAGCAGATATAAACTAAGCCCAGTCACTGTTCCAGAAAAGTGATGAACATTACAGCAGCTGTAGGACCCAGAAAGTTTTCTCTCTCTCTCTCTGGCTGTGAGTTCCAACAAGCAGCTAAAACTTAAAACTTGAAAATACCCGATATGTTTAGTATTACAGAGATATTTATTTCGACTTCTCAATATCGCCGTTTAGACGAGTAAAATCAGATATTGCAGCTGATATCGTTTTCGGGATCTGTTCCCCACAAAGGCGCGCGATGCGACTCAGGAATAGTGCTTCATGGTCTGTTTTTACAGTCATGTTCGAGTTTTGCGGTATATATCACAAAATTGAGGCAAACTACTGTGCTTCGATCTTTTTGGAAGTGTATTTACTGATGTATTCAGTTGGAAATGGTAACTCCTGAAGCAGTTCATCCTCAGGGACAAGTGTACTTCCACAAAAGCGTGAGAAGTGTCTCTGGGTCGGTTTCATAACTGTGTCGTTATCTTTTTCTTTTAGAGTTCGTGTTCAAGTGTAGCTGTGGCAGTATTCCTCAGAATGAAACGTATAATTATTTAAATAGTAACACGTCATCTGCAAAGTTCTCTCTCCTTTTGCATTGAAACATTTAGTTCATGTGATATCTTCAAGTTAAGTATGTGACAATATTCCGCAGCAGCAGATATAATATCTCCTAAAGCAGCTCATGTTCAACGACAAAAGGTATCTGTGCACCGGGGATGGGGAGGATGAGGAAGGATGCGGGTATTTCCAACGAGACCAGAAGTGTTTAGCGACTATCACGTGACCGTGCTGTAAGCCAGCACACTCCCTGGCTGTGGCGTGAGCTGGTGCAGAAACTTGGGGCAAAGAACCCGGCATGTTGTCTCTGTTCCAGCAGGGGGCAGATCCTCTGGGGTAAACGTCTTACTTCTTGGACTTCAGAAGACTGGCTGACTGGACTTTTATTGAATTATCTACATTTACAGCACACACATTTATCGGTATGAGTTGCGAAGTGTAACTTAGCCCATATTCTTCTTCACCAAATATTAATACTATCAATGCAATCCTCAAATGCTAATGTCCCTCTTCTCCAGCACAGGCACCTAGTCCATTGAACACAACAAACAATTATATCTGTTCTCCCAGGCCAGCAGCTATGCACAGAGTGAGTACTTTTCCTGCCAGTTTTTCCCCAGATCGCCATCTTGAATTACGTCATGGGAGCGGAGAGTGGGAGGGAAGACAGCGCCCTCTGGTGGCGGTACTGTGAACTAGATCAGTCAGACTCTGGACCACATGGTGAACACACTGGATGGAGCTAATGCCTCCAACAACTCAAATTGTGTAAATAAACAAAAAGAAAGACTTATGTTCGTCCTATCCACAGGCCAGCACAGACTGAGTCCCTTTACCGCTAATTCCCTGATGGGGGAGGGGAAGGGAGGGGATTAATGTATAGAAAATAAAGACTTACGTCTATCCTATTCAGCACATCAGCACAGACTGAGTCCTTTTCCTGCCAATTTCCAGATGGTGAGGGGAGGGGAGGGGAGGGGAGGTGGGATGGTAGCGCTGGGGAAGGGAGGGATGAGGGGGGTAGGTTGGTGGAGGTAGCGTAATAGACCTATTTTCTCGCCAAAATTTGAACTTCTTGCCATGATGTCATTGTGATTTTGCGACATCTATGGCCGCCATCTTAGATCCACCATCTTGTGTAAAATTGTCAACAATGCAGAGTGGGGCCATTCTCTCTTTGTCCCACTACTGATGTAGATGTAGCACACAGACACCTAATAATGGAAAAAGATCCACACATGCATTCATTGCAGCCCATTACTGATGTCTGCAATGGAAGAAAGATGTAGAACATCATATTCAAAATTTTCTAAGTGAGTGCAAGCACAGAAGCCAATCATGTCTCTTCAATCTTTAATGGAGGGAGCAGGACCTTCTGAAACTTAGCACTTGATACTGTGTGACAGGTGTCTGTATTGGCCAAAAATAACAGATGTGTTTTATCTATCATTGACCATTTCTCTTGCTATAATACAGGGTGTATCAAAAAGAATCATCTGATTTAAAAAAAATAGCTATTATGTTATTTGAGATATGTGCCTGAACAACATACCGTAGGAAAGAGCAAACTCTCGAGTTTTACATGGTTCCCAGAAGGTAGCAGGAGTGTGCGCCCACTTCAGGTTGTTTGTGTAAATGTAAATCGCCAGGCCATCCCTGAGTGTCTGACACAAACGTCGAATGCATCCACCATAGTTTCACAAGGAGTCCGCAAAAACTCCATTCACCATGCAGTTGGATGATTCGAACGACTTAATTTACCAACAGGATGGGGCACTGCCACACTGGCGTTTGGAAGTGTGGGAATTTTTTAATCAGAGGATTACTAAACGATGGATCAGCCACACTGGACCAAATTATTCAGCCTTACATTACTGGTCTCCAAGGTCACCAGACCTGATATATGTGATTATTTCCTGTGGGTGGTTTATAAAAGACTCTGTTGATGTTCCTCCCTTACCAACAACAATGAATGAACTGAGACATCACACAACAACAGCTGTGGAAGTTGTAACTCAAGACATGCTCACTGTGGTGTGGGAACAACTTAAATACTGCCTTGACATATGCCATGCAACTCAAGGGGGGCATATTGAACACCTATGAAAAGGTATGAAAAAAAAAGAATTTTTGAGTTTCCCATTCATCCAAAAAGAAAATTCATTGTGTATGTTTATCAGTTTCAGAAATATAGACATACCAAATTGGATTATTCTTTTTGATACACCCTTTATTGTGATAACAATGGAAGATATAACTGCTGTGACAGCTCCAAAAACACATGTCACTCATTTAGTCTACCATCCCAGACGCCAATATAACATACCAATGAACAATCTTTATGTTCAGTCTTATGGCACAGGTATGGCACCTACTCAAATAAGTGGAGAATTATGCCATGTCACCCTACAAGTGATGGAAAGGTTGAAAGCACCCATAAAATGGCAGTCAAAATGTTTACACATTATCTGAGCAGTTCACACTCAGATTGGGATCATTAATTGCCATACATCATTTCATCATACAATGGCAGTGTACATGATAAGAGGTTTGACTCACTATGACGTTGTTTATGACTGAAAAATATGTTTTTCTTTCGAGATCGAGAAACTGCCATCTGAAATACATTCCAGCGAAGTCAAGTACCTGGCTAAAATATTAAAGGTTACTTGGAAGGCAGTTCTCCAGACATACACAACCATGTCATCGAGGCAACAGCTCCATAGTCGAAAGAATGGTACAATGTCGTACCATGTACGAATTACGTGATGTTATGACATACTATTGCGAAATTGAGCGTAACTAGGAAATTCGTATGTCCCTTGAAGGCACTGTTCCACATACTGTATTTCTCGTGATCTTTCAGTGTTGAATAACAACTCTCAGTTCACAAGACTGTAGTTCACTTTGATCGCTTAACCAAATGTGAAGGTAGTGATATATCACCTCCTTTAGTGAATCCACCAAAGCTCAGAAATAACTATTCAACACCAGAGATAAAGCCCAGTAAAACTGTTATGTAGTGTGCAGTCTTTAAAGGGAATTAGGGGTAATTTATTATAAACTTTTTTTGAATTGGAAACATTTTCTTTCCTTCTACTCAGGAGTCGCCTCCTGGGAAACCACACTCCTAATCATAAACCTCAGGCAGATCATTAGTTAATGGTATTTTTCTGCTTTTCACTCAAGAACATACCCCCATTGAATGTCCACTCTTCAACCTGACCCCTCCCATCCTGTAGACTGCTGTAAATGCAGTTAGATAAGACCCACCATTTGATCCTAAAACCACTGCATTTTAGTGACTGGGCGCCATTACGAACGTGATTCATGTCTTTGGGCTTCATAGCTCCCACCACGGCCACATCTGGTTTTTGTTAACCAACACAGTGGGGCATGTGACTCCCCCATGCCACCTGGCACACTCTGTCCTGATAGATGGCCTCAGTGCCCATCTGATGCTTGCTGCTCAGCACAGACATTTGTGCCTAGCGTGAATGCCAACTGCTGTTGCCTCTGGCCCATGCCAAGTGCCAATGCAGCTTGCAGTTTCTCTATGGCTCGCTTCCGTAGCAAGCTGCCATACCATCTGTCGCCGGACAGTCCTTGCCGCTGTCGCCTCATGTCGCATTCATCCCTGTGAAGGTTCAGCCGTTGATACTAGGTTCACCACCGACTTGCCAGTGTCTCGACATCACCTCGCCACTGCAGTCACACTGCTACCGTCTCTCTGATGGTCATACATTCTCTGCCCCATCACGTCACAATGTGTCTCGATCCGCATGTGCTGCATGTAATGTACGTGTCACCAGCATGTAATGTATGTGCCACCAGCCTTTGCCTTTGATCTCCTGTCGCTGATCTGCTGGTGAACGACTCTGAAAGTGTGGAAGCTGAGAAGGCTAGCAAACTATTTTTCTTGCAGGTGTTGTGTCTGGTCGACATATTCTTTTGTCTTGTTTTGTAATATTGTTAGCCATTACATTTTGTATTCATTTGCTTGTAACTATGCCTGAGACATGCTCCCAGCAAGAAAGCGCCACTGAAGGTGGTAGCGATGGGCCTATTAGAACTCTGCAGGAGCAGGTACATAAACTCACATTTAGAAAGATAGAGGAGAAGTATGAGCAGGTACAGATGAAGGAAACTGTGATGAGGTCAGATTTGAATGTTCAGGCTGCTCTTGAGGGGCCTATGGAAGCTGAAGCCAGTAAGGCTGCCTCACAACCCACCATTGTGAGCAGCTTCCTGGCAGTTACATTCATCCTTTCTTTCTAGGGATGACCTACTGAAAACGTATCTTCTTTTCTGAAAAATTCGACGATGTCAGTCACTTTTTTTTGTGGCCAGACAGTTTCCTGTTGAATTGGAGTGAATGATGTTATCAAGGGATGCAGGCACTTGTTTAGAATCATTGGACACACTGAAGAGCGCGAAAAGTTATGAAAAGTTGCAAAGGTGTTAGCAGAGAGGTATTCATGGAAAAGGGGAGTCAGTTATTATCGTGATAAGCTATCCACCTTGTGGTAGAGAATGGGGGACGGTTTTGAGGCATTGGCCAACAGATTCCGAATGATTTCATGTCATACTTCGGGAAGAACATGTAATGATGTCTTGTTACACGAAGTTGAAGTGTAGGCAGTGGATTTATTTATCCACAGAATAAACCCGCAATTTGGTCATGAAGTCGAGGTGGTGTCACCATCTTCTTTACATGAAGCAGTCCATTTAGGCCTACTGCTCGAGGAAGCATGGCAGTTTGTTTCCACCCATTCATGCAATAACGATTCACTTCCATTGCTTACAAACGATTCAATGACATACACTGAAGGCAGACAGGTATACCATAGACAGATGTCAGGCTCTTTATTGTCTTAATTGTAGGAAGACTTGGCATTTAGGTAACTACACTTGGTCATGGGTAGAGCGAATCGTAGCTGTGACATATTCGAGAATTACAGAGGCAATGAAAGAATAAACGAGGGAAACGGTCCACCTCTTCCCTCTCTCCAGTAAGTGCTCTTAACCCATTTAATTTTTGTGGGTTGAAAGAGGTGGCAAATGTGAGTGTACTTGGAAAGATGCAACAAAGAAAAGTGACTGATACAGATGCTCAAGTGACTGCACTGTTCATACCTTCTGGCGATAAGTGGGTGCTAAAGCCATCCCACTGCCATATTAGAGAAAGAGGAGGAGATTAATTAGTGTTTAACGTCCCATTGACAACGAGGTCATTAGAGACGGAGCGCAAGCTCGGTTTAGGTAAGGACGGGGAAGGAAATCGGCCGTGCCCTTTCAAAGGAACCATCCCGGCATTTGCCTGAAAGGATTTAGGGAAATCACGGAAAACCTAAATCAGGATGGCCAAAGACGGGATGGAACCGTCGTCCTCCCGAACGCTAGTTCAGTGTGCTAACTACTGCGCCATCTCACTCGGTGCCATATTAGTCGTTTGGGGGCTCAAATAATTGATCCTGTAGGAACTTGGAATGTGAAATTGCCAATTGATGGGAGAACATATGAATTTGAGATGGCAGCGTTGAGGAAGTGAGGGCAGAATTTTGATGTAATCCAGAGGAATTACTTTCTGCACCATTATCAGAGTTTGATTGACTACTGGTGACACACTGCTTGATTCACTGGAACAATTCACCATTTCAGTGGCCACACAGATGCAAGAAATCTGAGGCCTATTTATCGCCATCTTACTGAATGGCATATCTTGGTGTTAAAAGCCAACCCCCCTGTAACCAATTGTGGTGGCACTGGAAGCCTTCTCTGGTTGATGGCCAAAACCCAAGAGTCTAAAGGAGCTATTTTTCTTGTTGGCCCACTCACCAAAAATGAGGCTCTTGAAAATCTGGCTAGTATAAAAGAGACAGCTAATGAGAAATTGCCTCCAGTGGGAGGAAAGAAGTTACAGAGGGATAAGAAAGAAAATGATTGCCCATAAGAGATATTTCTACAATCATGCCACCCTTGAGAAATCACTTGCAGGAGAAATTGTCACACTTATCAGAAGTAGACTGAGGCCTTTTGCATCCAGTAATAGAAGGGTTTGCGTGATAGTTTGAGCTGAGCTGATATTTCCCAGCCACTGACTTAACATAGCACAAAGTTCCAGGAAACCCAGACCAATAGGGTAAAAATCCCCTCGAATACAATACCACTTTCAGTCAGTTGTGGAGGGATTTTCAGCAAAAGCTTGATGCTGGAATGATACAACCCTCCTTCAGTCCCTGGGCCTCATGTATAGTAATTGTACCCAAAAAGTTAGTTACTGGTGAGAAATCTTATCGCTTGTCTGTTGATATGCAAGCAGTAAATAAAGTTACAACACCTTATACATATCCCCAACTTCATATATATGAAACCTGGGATACACTGGAGAATCTCAACATTTTACTGTTGTGGATATGAGGTCAGGCTAGAGTCAGATTTCTATTGCCCCCAAGACAGGTCAAAGACTACTTTTGTAATGCCATCCATGCTACACGAATTTTTGAAGATGCCTTTTTGTTTAAGAATGCCTGCCACATTTCACCAATTTGAAAATTTGTTGTTACGAGGATTGAAAGCAATTATACAGGCTGTTACAAAAAGGTACGGCCAAACTTTCAGGAAACATTCCTCACACACAAAGAAAGAAAATATGTTATGTGAACATGTGTCCGGAAACGCTTACTTTCCATGTTAGAACTCATTTTATTACTTCTCTTCAAATCACATTAATCATGGAATGGAAATACACAGCAACAGAACGTACCAGCGTGACTTCAAACACTTTGTTACAGAAAATGTTCAAAATGTCCTCCGTTAGCGAGGATACATGCATCCACCCTCCGTCGCATGGAATCCCTGATGCGCTGATGCAGCCCCGGAGAATGGCGTATTGTATCACAGCCGTCCACAATACGAGCACGAAGAGTCTCTACATTTGGTACCGGGGTTGCGGAGACAAGAGCTTTCAAATGCTCCCATTAATGAAAGTCAAGAGGGTTGAGGTCAGGAGAGCGTGGAGGCCATGGAATTGGTCCGCCTCTACCAATCCATCGGCCACCGAATCTGTTGAGAAGCGTACAAACACTTCGACTGAAATGTGCAGGAGCTCCATCGTGCATGAACCACATGTTGTGTCGTACTTGTAAAGGCACATGTTCTAGCAGCACAGGTAGAGTATCCCGTATGAAATCATGATAACGTGCTCCATTGAGCGTAGGTGGACGAAACTAAAATGAGCACTAACATGGAAATTAAGCGTTTCCGGACACATATCCACATAACATCTTTTCTTTATTTGTGTGTGAGGAATGTTTCCTGAAAGTTTGGCCGTACCTTTTTGTAACACCCTGTATGCTTTGTTTATTGAAACGACATTACTGTATTTTTAAAAACAAATGAGGAACATGCCGAATGGCTATGGAGTCTAACTTAATGATTAAAAGAGACATGTTTTTATTTGACATTGGAGAAATATTCTTTTGCAGGATCACAGGTTCATTTTATCATTTTGGCTGGGGTGAAACCAGATCTGCAACTTAAAGAAGCAATAGAGAATTTTCCTACACCTACTTACACAGAGGATTACAAAGTGTTTTGGGTCTTCTGAATTGTTATCGCCAGTTCGTTAATAACTGTACCACAGTAACAAAGCTATTAACAAAATGGTTGAAAAAAGGGTTTACTTTTTGGGAGTCTGTGAAATGTGAGACTCCAATGCACCAGGTCAAAGATATTTTAATGAGTTCTGCCTTGCTGATATACCCTGATTTTGAGGAACTGTTTATGCTGTCGTGCAATGCATATAATTTTGCTGTGGAATGCATTTTAACCCAGGAACTAAATTGGAAAAGAAACCAATCAGTTAGGCTGCTCACCGACTCAACAAGGCAGAACTTAATTATACTACAGAAGAGAATGAATTGTTTGCCTTGGTGTTTTGAGTTAATTGTTCCACATGCTACCTGTATGGTGGAAAGTTGACAGCGGTAGGTGACCACACTTCCCTTTTGTGGTTATTGAACTTGAGGGACCCCAATACTCAACTGATGCAGTGGGTTTTGAAACTGAACAAATAACATTATAATGTGCATCATAAACCAGGTGGATTTCATCAAAATGCAGATGCATTAAGTAGATTGTAAGCAGGTGAAGTGCTGGAGCTGAAAGAAGCTCTGAGCCAGAATGCCGAATGTCAGCAGTATGCCACTCTCCTGGATTTCATATCTTAATATGATATTCTATATTGCAAAACTCCCCTTGGGAACTGATTAGTGAGATTCAAGGCACTTTAGCATATTACAACTGCCCAGTGCCATGATAGTATTAAGTTCAGTAACAGCAGAAATATGCTACTTGCTGTGAGCTAGTGGTGGAAAAATTTACAGTGTGACATTGAGAATTACATATGTGCATGGCTTTATGTGCACAGTGGGTGCAGCAGATAGAATCATGGATTCCATTGCAATCTTTGCTGGAAGCTTTTACACTATATTTGATTGTAGTCTTGGATATTATAGGGCTTTTCCTACATACACATCAGTAAAATAACTACATCCTGTCAATTATTGATCACTTTTCACAGTTCCTGGTTTTGGTTCCAGTTGCCGATACGATGAGAGAGACCATAGCAAAGGCCTTTGTGAATCACTTAGTATTACTGTTCAGAAGTTTTGATGCCATTTTGATGTACCAAGGCACAAAATTTATGTCTGGCTAATTTGTCCTAGTTGCTAAGGATTAAAAAATGGAGAAACATCCCTTCCATCCTAAAACCGCTGGTTGTGTCCAATGGGTTCATAAAATACTGCAATGATGCTGTCTTATTATGTAAGTAAGACAACTAACTTTTGAGAACATTATCTGCCATATATGTTGTCTGCCTATAACAACAGAATTCATAAACCAACAAAATATATGCTCTATGAAATAGTATTGGGATGCCCAATGCGATTTCCCTTTGATTCAGATAAGTTGCATCTGGTTGTTGATTTGGGTTAAGCGAAAACTTTAGCCCACTGACTTAAAGCGATATGGAGAAAGGTGGACCAAAGTAACCTCAAGGCACCTAAACAGATTCAGAGGGGCAATAAAGGAGCAATATTATTCCCATATCGATGGGGTGACTGGGTCTTGTTACGGAACCCAGCTATTAAGTAGGAAAACCAAAAAGTTCTCTCCACCATATAAAGGAAAATACCAAATTACGCTTTTGATGTTTCCAGTCACAGATGAATTACGGTTGGCAAATTGCTCCATAATCGTTCATTTTGATAGTTTGGAAACTTATTGTAGACGAACTGTGCCGCCCTTCCCTGTTGTATCTGCAGAACCTCTTTATGACAAACCTAATATTGCAAAGGATACTTGGAAGCAAAGCGATATTCTGTCCCCACTGCAACCTCAATATACTTTGCGTTATAAGACCTCTACACTTCATGATAGTGGAAATAAAGAACCTTTTTATTTGCCTTAACTGTTACTGTCCTGTGGGCAAAGAAAGAAAACTAATCCTCTAAAGACATGTAACTTGCAAGAAGTGATTGGTTACAATGGAGCATCTCAGCTGATCACAACAGTTCTTCAGTTTCTCTCTTTCCTGTTGTGGTCCATCCTACCATCTGTTGTCTCTCCTGATGTTGAGTCGGCAGAGGACCAAAATTTTGGAAAGTAATCACCTTAATCTCCTTAACTTGTTCCACTGTGGGTGATTCTTTCTCTGGTCTCGTTGGCTTGTTACTTTATGTCCTTTGTTGACGCCATTAAATGTTTTCTCACCTTACTGTACTGCACTGCCAGCTCCCATGCTGCCAAGATCAGGCTCTTGCCTTTCTCCTCTTGCAAATGAGTGCTACATAACAAGGCATCCAGCACCACCCTGTGGTGCTGTGTGCACTGGCTTTTTACTTTACTATGTATTATTACATTCTGTATGCACACCTGATGGATATTCCAATGCAAAATTGTTTCAGGTTCGAGAGGGTCATAATTGCTAGGTCAGAGAGTACCTTATTACCAGCCAAAAACACCTAAGTTAACGGCTGATTTCCGGCAATTATAGCACACACCTTTAGCAACCTGCACAGGTAGCTATGCATGTTAAAGCACCACTTCCAGGACAAGGAGGTGCGCTGGATCTGGATTGAATCTGGCCAGTAGATTGACGAAGAGGGGCAGTGTGCCAGTCAGCCTAGATGTGGTAGTTAGGCGGTTTCCTACATCTGACTAAGTGAATACTGGACCGGTACCCAAGTCCAGCCTCACATGCACGATTTGCTGATATGTCGAAAACTTGCACACTTTCCAATGTACCACATTAACATCCAGACAGTTGTGGTATGCACATTCCTTCCTGGGAAGTAACGGAGTGGCGGCAGGAAGGGCATTAAATCACCATACCAAATCCGTTAATAACTATACAGACTCTGTGCAGATGCGGGGAAAAGGCACGAGAAAGGAAGTAGGCCATACCCTTAGCAGATATCATTAGGACATGGTAGTGTAATAACACAGTGCAAAATGTACTGCATCTAGAGGTTTATACATAATGGCACACTACCCCAGTACCCAGACCTCTCAATTACTTATCCTCCTCGACTAATGTGATTTTTGCAGCAAGTGTTACCATAGTCAGCCAGAAATGTGACATAGATTGTCCATTAAAGATATAATAACTGGTTTCATCATGCAATGATTTAGGACTTTGTTATAGGCTCTAAAAGCAACTCACGTTTTCCATTAGTAAACTACTATTCCCAGTCTCCAAATTGCCACTCCTCCTTATGGTACCACTGGAAAGTCACTAACATCGATAACTTACTATGTGAGGCAGTTAGAACATTCGCTCACCATGGTATCACAAAATATCTCTAATACAAATACATCTTCATCACATACGCAACATACTGTATTTTACTTTTAATATGACCACTGTGACAGTAGGACACCTGTTTCTCCCCTTTTAGTGACTCGTCTGGAAGTGGTATCCCTTCACTAGGCAAAAGTTCTAGACTGAACTTTTGACTGTTGTTCGTAACACCTTTTGTGATGTATACAGGGTGTCCCTGTAAGAGCGTGCAAAAATTTAACGAGACATAGTAGATGCTCCTCTAAACAATTTGAGGTAGGGAAGCTGGGGTTGGAGAAGCCAGCTTAAGGAGATAATAGGAACAATACCACATTACTGTGTACTTTTTTTATTTACATTAGTCAACTGCAACTACCATCAGTGACACAATGAACGTACCATTTGTACTGTATGTTACAAAAGTGTTGAAAATGGCAGCCACCAACCTCAACACAAGTATATTGGCAAACAAGATTCTGACGCACCCTGACAAATATCAGTGGTATGTTTCGAACCACATGCAGGCAGCTACAATTCTGGTAATTAATTCCATCTCCATATCCACTGTGGTGAATTTAGATATCCCCATAGCAAATAATCAAGGGAATTCAGGTCAGGTGACCTCTCAGGCCATGGAGTAGGACCTCCCCTTCCAATCCAGCGACCAGGAAATACTGTTCTGGTACTGTTAAGTTGTATTGTACTGTCGGTCTTTGAATAGCACTGAGTAATAAATGCGTCTGTCCTTGATGCATTACACGTTATGTCATGGGACAATGTAAGTACGATATAACAGAGCCACCTTATGGACAAGTAATCAAAACCTGCATCATGACTTCCTGGTAATCAGGCTCGTCCTCCTTGTTTCCTTGCAGGAAATAAGGAATGTACAAGTAAATAAACAATACAGTACCTGTAAACTTGTACGTGTGTTAGTTGTAAATAAGCTGGAAAACAGTAATGCTAGACAAAGCGGTAGACAAGTTTACTTCCCTATCTCCTTAAGCTGGCTTCTCCGACCTCAGGTTCCCTGCCTTAAATTGCTCAGTGGAGCATTCTCTATGTCCTGTTACATTTTTGCACGCTCTTACGGAAACACCCTGTATAAAGACGCACAGCAGTTGGACGAATTTAAAAGAAACGCCGCGAGTCATGCATGCTAGAACATAATCACAGGTGCTAGCTAAGCCTGCAGGTTGTTCTGTTGTATTTGACCACGACTGGCACCTGCGCAATGTCCTCTACAATTGAAAGTTTCAGTCATGGTCAGAACAGTGTTCTGTGTGTTTGTGAGTGTATTATGTTGGAGCTAAGTGAATTCTAAAGTGGAAAAATTACTGGTATTCGTATGGAGGGCTTTAGTAACCAAGGAAGCCGAAGTCTTTGGTGTTTCAAGAGCCACCATATCAAAGATTTATACAGCATACAGGGAAAGTGTAAAACATCATCTGATAAGTGGCAAAGCAGATGAAAGTGTGTGTTGAATGGTCATGACAGACTGTCATTGAAGAGGACTGAGGTAAAAAATAAGAGGAGTACAGCTGCAAAAATCACTGCAGAACTGATGTCGCAGTCACGAACCCTGTCACCACAAAAACAATACAAAGGGAGCACCATAAGCAGGGAATTACAAGGCGAACTGGAATTCCAATACCACTCATCAGTGATACAAATGCCCATAACAGAAAAACAGGGTACTAAAGACATAAAAGATAGACCACAGAAAAATGAAGGAAAGTCATTTAGCCAGACGAGTCTTGTTGCACACTGTTACCAACTTCCGGCTCAGTATAAGTCTCGAGTGTGGAATATGGCGGGGGTTCAGTGATGATTTGAGTAGTAGGACTACCTTCGTATGGCCTCACTCTGCATTGTTGCCAAACTTATTCAAGATGGCGGCCATGACGTCATCAAAATTAGTGGAGTGTGGACTTGGCAACAGTGCATGACATCATACAAGATGGCTGATTTTGGCGGGAAAATAGATCAATTGGGCTACATCCACTAACCTAAACCCCAGGAAATTGGCGCGAAATTTGAATTTTGGCGGGAAAATAGACCAACTGGGCTACGTCCACTAACCTAACCCCCACTCCCTAGAAAATGGCTGGAAGTTCAAACTCCAACAGGATAATGTCTCGAAAACTGTACTTCTATTTATTATTATCATATATTATCATTTATGATTATTATTTATACCATGCACGTGTGTTCGCTATGAGGCTCGGAGTCCAACTGTGTTAGTTCATACCCCTGCCAACAGAGAGTGCCGCCGTGACGTTATTTAAGATGGCGGATTTTGGCGGGGAAAACAGGCCAGTTGGGCTACCTCCACTAACCTAACCCCCAGAAAATTGGCGTGAAATTTGAATTTTGGTGGGAAAATAGGTCAATTGTGCCATGTCCACTAACCTAACCCTCCAGAAAAAATTGGAGCCAAATTAAAATTCCAACAGGATAATAGCTGCAAAACTGTACTTGTCTTTAATATTATTCATTATTATCCATTATCATTTCTTATCATTCATTATCATTTATTATTATTTATTATTATTATTTAATTTTATTTGCCTACCTCGACCGGCGGGAAGAAAGCCATTTGCGTTACATCCATAACAAAAATCTCTCACAAGTTCAATTTCCAACACCATGATCGAACACATGTAAAAAATAGTCCACATCCTATGAACTTTGACTGTCACTGCTAACCTATCAAAATCGCGTCAAATAATAAACTGAACTTGTACTAACCTAATTCACATCCTCTGATTCTGCAAGGAAAAAAGACTGAAGTCTTTATTTAAAGCAGTACAGTTATCACTTGTTCTCCAATAGACTTAGTACACATCTTGGAGATGGCGACACCCAGTGCGCTCACTACTAGGTCCAGACTCCAACTGACTTAGTTCAAATCATCGCTAAAGAGGAGGCTACCCCTGGCGCCACCAATCAGCGGTAGCCCACCACTGGTCCAGCGGCTGCCCGGACCGCGCAGGTCCAACGGAGTAAACACGTTTTGCTTGTTCGAACGTGCTGATTCTGACGTCACAGTGGTAGGTTGTTCGTTCACCATGTGTATTCGTCCCTCCCACACGTTTCACGCCAAAATTGTTCGCCTGAGAGTGGAATCTTCCCCCAACGTCACAACAGTCGGTTAGCGATCCACCGCATGGTTTTTGTGACAGATAAAGAACACTCTTGGTGCCAAAGTTGTTTGCTGGAGAGTGGAATCTGCCCTGGTGTCACACAACCACTGGTCCATCACGTGGCGTGCTCGACAAAGAACGCTCTCGCTAAATTAACTGACTCAAGATCATCTGCTCTCTCGCACACGCGTTCTAACCAGACATGCGCCATGCCGCCACCCACCGTCACAAACCCTTGATCGCCACCTCCATACACACACTGGACATAGTCTTCTGTAAATATGCTAACACCCACATCGCGCATCTAAGCTATCAGTTGCTTAAGTACTTAATTGCATTTCAATTTTAATCATATTAAATAATTCAATTTGCAATTTAATATAAGTATGAAAAGCGGTTCAATTATCTAATCTCAACTACTTTCAAGGTCCAGACTGCCACCTTTTCCTAGGGACCAGCGCCTAGATTGAATTCTGGCAGTAAAGAAAGGTCACTTGCGCTTTCTCTACCAATCTAAGAAAATTGTTGGAAAGAAAGGACACTTGTACTAACCTCAGCCACCTGATCACCACTTCCTCCTAGGAAAAAGCGCCTAGTTTGAATTCTGCTGGTAAAAAAGGTCACTAACGATTCCGCCACCAACCTAAGAGACGCGCAGGATTAGCCGAGCAGTCTAAGGTGCTGCAGTCATGGACTGTGCGGCTGTTCCCGGCAGAGGTTCGAGTCCTCCCTCGGGCATGGGTGTGTGTGTTTGTCCTTAGGATAATTTAGGTTAAGTACTGTGTAAGCTTAGGGACTGATGACCTTAGCGGTTAAGTCCCATAAAATTTCACACACATTCGAACATTTGAACCAACCTAAGAAAATTGTTACAAACAAAGCTCATCACCACTAACCTAAGTCTCGAGGATGCAACCTCTTCCTAAGGGTTTCTGGTAAAAGGACTCATCCTGCACTAGGCCGATGGATGGAGGAACAAATGTACTTTATTTAGGGATGGAGTATATGTATCACAGAACACACACACTGACATGTACCACACCATACAGACCTGCAAACCATTCCTACATAACTCATTTATAATGCTCTACACAGACGCTTGCTAATTGTAAACAGTTAAAATTAACGCATCACACAGAGACATACAGAAAGCAGAGCAAACGCTCTCCGAATGTGGAAGTGACATGATGCAGTCAACTGCAGTGCTATATAACATGTCCCGATCAATGCATTTGGGCTAGGGGGTGGCATCTGCGCTACTTTTACAATCAGTTTTACAACACAGAAGGAGATGTTACGTCATGATTGCATGTATAGATCTGACCTCAAATTTATAGAATTGCGAAAAGTGACCAGGGAATAGGTGTATATCGACCGAATATAGAGCCTAATGCGGTGAACTTGAGGAAGTACTTCGCTATGTTCTGGTTCGCACCGAACAATTAGTATATCGGACCAAGTATGCTGCAACAAGAGAAATCCCGGAAAACGTGGACATCGAAACGAAGGGAATAAGGGAGGGAGTCAATTTTTTTCACATTGTGGTTGCATTATATTGTATGTGTATTGGGGTACAAGTGATGGCGGATGTATCAGTCACATGACATAGCCTGCATTCTACTCGTATACAGCTACGTGTTCCGTATGTGTTTTTAAACACTGTCTACTTGCGATCGTTAACGGTAAACCTGTTGGTCATCAGAGGACTTACAACTCGTGTGTGAAGAAACTTGACACACTCCTCTAAAGGAGCTTTCATTTATGTGATCACCCCTGTCCCATCTTGCGTGTAAAATCGAGACTTCAGGCTCATAACTAACTTAGTGGTAAGAGCTTATGATGCGCAGCAATCCCTGTTTACGCATTGCCTGACTGATGCGCCATTTACAGAGTTAGTGACGGAATGACTTGTAATTTTCACATGTCGGATGCTGCTGCTTTGCGTTTATCTGTTTCCTTGTAGGATGTATCCCCCGCTAGTAATTATCACTTTATGTAGGCCTTATGCAGGCATCACATAATTTCTGAACCGTGATCCGATGTGAACAGTGGAGACTATACATCTCCGCAAAGCTATATTGCGCTCGTATGATGCACAGCAATTGTTTTACCATTCGATAAGATAGTTCAGCATAGGGAACTGTGGTGGAGGATGTGTGTCTGATAGGGAGGAAAGGTTTTAGATC
This sequence comes from Schistocerca americana, assembly GCF_021461395.2. Lineage (NCBI taxonomy): Eukaryota > Metazoa > Arthropoda > Insecta > Orthoptera > Acrididae > Schistocerca > Schistocerca americana. The sequence goes on from NC_060130.1 coordinate 466,467,685, forward strand.
TAACATTATAGCCAGTTTTTAAGTGCAGAACGTCGCAGTCTTGGGAGTGTGCGTGTTTACGTTCTCTATCTTACCAATACGTTCCAAGTACAGATCCCAGACTCTTTTCTTGTTCTTCTTAACTGTATGCTATTACTTTGCGGCTCTTTGAAATCTGTTACTATACATCGATAAGGAGTGCTAAGCTCCTCGAGATGGTTACATCTCGAGAAATCTCGCACGCTTGGATGGGTTGGGACTTGGAAAGCTATATTCATTCATGAGTCGTGGAGTGTAGTGCTCTTCATCTGGTCGCTTTGAGATAAATTCTCTAACAGTGCTGCAGGTTGTGTTGGTCAATGATGGTGTGAGGTTGGTCTTTTACCCTAAGAAGGGGAGAATGCTCTGTGACTCCCATGCACTGAGAGATAGATCGTAAATTAAACATTATGCTCGAAGTGTTACAAATATGTAGAGCGTTGTCTGATGTACTTTGGTCATGTATGTGTTCAAGAATTAACAATGAATGCACGTACTGCACAGTAATCCACCCACATTCGCAATCACACTCGCAAAGTGATGTAAAAGGAGCTGGTTAGCTGTGATACTGAAATTGGGGGCCATGCTGTCACATCAATGGCCGGTGCTGAACTTAGTGTAAAATTCTTCGAACTATCAAGTCTGTTGCTTAATATTACAGTACATCGAAGGTGTCTTTTGCATCACATCGGTTACCATATAATGATTGAGTGAGATAGTCTGTTCGAGTTGGGTGAGAAGTTTTGTGCGTGGGAGACAACTTCTGGGGATTGCTAACAGCTAAACAGTGATCTCGTACATGAGTGCAGAATTACGAATAACTGGAAATGGAGCGCCAAGCCATCATCTGTTCCGTCACGGCGACATATGAACTTAAATGTAGAGGTCATGAAAGACTTTCGCACGCTAGTTTAGAAACTCTCCACAACACTGCCAAACTCTTCTAGTTTCCTTATGTTGTAAGTGTGTTTTATTTAAGAATAGCAGTGTTATGCTATCCACGGTAAGAATATGATTTACATAGTGTGATGTCTAGTTTTCTGTGAGAGGTCGTGGATCAGAGCGTCTTAATGCCAGTTTAGAATGTGACATAGAGGTAGAAGTCGTGGCAGAAAAAAGAAATGACTGGCAGTGTACAAAGCGCGTTAGAAATCAGTGTTTCAAATAAGTAAACAGGCCACAGTGGGCGTTTCTTTCGATTTACAGTATAATACGTGGGCTACGATCTTTCTCCGAGAGTAGAGGTGATGAAACTTTAAACTACCCTCTGTAGTGTATCAATAAGTGTATATTTAATACGTTTGTTCGACCCAGGGAGCAGTAGCGGCAGCAATTTGAGGGGTAAATTCAGTGAGGGGCGAAGTATGCCGTCAGGGCTGCACGCTGTGCTATTCTGGGAAGCATTGCGAAATCTCTCTCTCTCTATCTCCTTCTCTCTGTCTCTATGTCCGCACTGGACCCCCAACGCAGCTGTGCGTCAACGCGTGAGTAATGGCATCTATGTGAATTCTATATCGGATGAAGTTATTTGAGCTTCTATAGTTGTTAATTTTTGTCTGCTGGGGGGGGGGGGGGGTGTAGAGACAGGTTCGAGATAGGTCACTCATTTCGAGATATGATTCACTTGTGGCTCTGATCCTTCTCAATGAGTCATCACCGTTAACTCAGTGGATATATAACGGAACGTCTGACATGGTATCGAGACAGAATACGTTACACATACTGGATAAATATTTAGCGGCCTGAGGGAGTTGCAAATACCGGTCACATACTGCGTTCCTTAGCCGAATGATTTTCAAAATTCATCGGGTGTGTGTGTGATACGTACGCATTTGAGGATCGGGTTTATCAAGTATATCTGTTTGTGTAAAGGAAATGTCTATGTGCTGTTGTAGGGGGGTCTGTGGTGGTATTGATTCGCATTCCCACGTTAATGGTAGCGGTCTTCTGAATGCATATGCCTGTTGGAGTGTAGGAATGTATGATAGTTAACTTTACCGTGTTCTAGACGACCGAATAGCGAACTAAGTATGTCCTGGGCTGCTTTCGTGATCAAGTGCAACTTTGAGAAGATCGCGCGTTTGCGGTGGAACGTTATTCCCCCTCATGTAAATTGTTCGGTCGACTGCTTCTGCACATTTGATGCCTTTACTTAGTTGAGGGAATATGGATTGCGGTGTGTTGGACAGACGTTTGCCTGTTCTCTAGACGTGGGAACGACCATAGTTGGTGTGTAGAGAATATTGATCATCTCGGATCTGTTAGATGACCCACTCCGGTATTAGAGAGTGCGAATATCAGTTTACTCTACTTGTTTCTAGTTAGTCAATGGTTTACAGCACGCTGCACATCGTTAAAGTTTGGTGTTTGTGGAGAAATAATTTACAGTGTATATGTTGTGCATCCCCCCCCCATGAACCATGGACCTTGCCGTTGGTGGGGAGGCTTGCGTGCCTCAGCGATACAGATAGCCGTACCATAGGTGCAACCACAACGGAGGGGTATCTGTTGAGAGGCCAGACAAACGTGTGGTTCCTGAAGAGGGGCAGCAGCCTTTTCAGTAGTTGCAAGGGCAACAGTCTGGATGATTGACTGATCTGGCCTTGTAACAATAACCAAAACGGCCTTGCTGTGCTGGTACTGCGAACGGCTGAAAGCAAGGGGAAACTACAGCCGTAATTTTTCCCGAGGGCATGCAGCTTTACTGTATGATTACATGATGATGGCGTCCTCTTGGGTAAAATATTCCGGAGGTAAAATAGTCCCCCATTCGGATCTCCGGGCGGGGACTACTCAAGAGGATGTCGTTATCAGGAGAAAGAAAACTGGCGTTCTACGGATCGGAGCGTGGAATGTCAGATCCCTTAATCGGGCAGGTAGGTTAGAAAATTTAAAAAGGGAAATGGATAGGTTGAAGTTAGATATAGTGGGAATTAGTGACAGGTGACTACAGGGTTATAAACACAAAATCAAATAGGGGTAATGCAGGAGTAGGTTTAATAATGAATAGGAAAATAGGAATGCGGGTAAGCTACTACAAACAGCATAGTGAACGCATTATTGTGGCGAAGATAGATACGAAGCCCATGCCTACTACAGTAGTACAAGTTTATATGCCAACTAGCTCTGCAGATGACGAAGAAATTGAAGAAATGTATGATGAAATAAAAGAAATTATTCAGATTGTGAAGGGAGACGAAAATTTAATAGTCATGGGTGACTGGAATTCGAGTGTAGGAAAAGGGAGAGAAGGAAACATAGTAGGTGAATATGGATTGGGGGACAGAAATGAAAGAGGAAGCCGCCTGGTCGAATTTTGCACAGAGCACAACATAATCATAACTAACACTTGGTTTAAGAATCATGAAAGAAGGTTGTATACATGGAAGAACCCTGGAGATACTAAAAGGTATCAGATAGATTATATAATGGTAAGACAGAGATTTAGGAACCAGGTTTTAAATTGTAAGACATTTCCAGGGGCAGATGTGGACTCTGACCACAATCTATTGGTTATGACCTGTAGATTAAAACTGAAGAAACTGCAAAAAGGTGGGAATTTAAGGAGATGGGACCTGGATAAACTAAAAGAACCAGAGGTTGTACAGAGATTCAGGGAGAGCATAAGGGAGCAATTGACAGGAATGGGGGAAATAAATACAGTAGAAGAAGAATGGGTAGCTTTGAGGGATGAAGTAGTGAAGGCAGCAGAGGATCAAGTAGGTAAAAAGACGAGGGCTGGTAGAAATCCTTGGGTAACAGAAGAAATATTGAATTTAATTGATGAAAGGAGAAAATATAAAAATGCAGTAAGTGAAACAGGCAAAAAGGAATACAAACGTCTCAAAAATGAGATCGACAGAAAGTGCAAAATGGCTAAGCAGGGATGGCTAGAGGACAAATGTAAGGATGTAGAGGCCTATCTCACTAGGGGTAAGATAGATACCGCCTACAGGAAAATTAGAGAGACCTTTGGAGATAAGAGAACGACTTGTATGAATATCAAGAGCTCAGATGGAAACCCAGTTCTAAGCAAAGAAGGGAAAGCAGAAAGGTGGAAGGAGTATATAGAGGGTCTATACAAGGGCGATGTACTTGAGGACAATATTATGGAAATGGAAGAGGATGTAGATGAAGATGAAATGGGAGATATGATACTGCGTGAAGAGTTTGACAGAGCACTGAAAGACCTGAGTCGAAACAAAGCCCCCGGAGTAGACAATATTCCATTGGAACTACTGACGGCCGTGGGAGAGCCAGTCCTGACAAAACTCTACCATCTGGTGAGGAAGATGTATGAGACAAGCGAAATACCCTCAGACTTCAAGAAGAATATAATAATTTCAATCCCAAAGAAAGCGGGTGTTGACAGATGTGAAAATTACCGAACTATCAGCTTAATAAGTCACAGCTGCAAAATACTAACACGAATTCTTTACAGACGAATGGAAAAACTAGTAGAAGCCAACCTTGGGGAAGATCAGTTTGGATTCCGTAGAAACACTGGAACACGTGAGGCAATACTGACCTTACGACTTATCTTAGAAGAAAGATTAAGGAAAGGCAAACCTACGTTTCTAGCATTTGTAGACTTAGAGAAAGCTTTTGACAATGTTGACTGGAATACTCTCTTTCAAATTCTAAAGATGCCAGGGGTAAAATACAGGGAGCGAAAGGCTATTTACAATTTGTACAGAAACCAGATGGCAGTTATAAGAGTCGAGGGACATGAAAGGGAAGCAGTGGTTGGGAAGGGAGTAAGACAGGGTTGTAGCCTCTCCCCGATGTTGTTCAATCTGTATATTGAGCAAGCAGTAATGGAAACAAAAGAAAAATTCGGAGTAGGTATTAAAATCCATGGAGAAGAAATAAAAACTTTGAGGTTCGCCGATGACATTGTAATTCTGTCAGAGACAGCAAAGGACTTGGAAGAGCAGTTGAATGGACTGGACAGTGTCTTGAAAGGAGGATATAAGATGAACATCAACAAAAGCAAAACAAGGATAATGGAATGTAGTCTAATTAAGTCGGGTGATGCTGAGGGAATTAGATTAGGGAATGAGGCACTTAAAGTAGTGAAGGAGTTTTGCTATTTGGGGAGCAAAATAACTGATGATGGTCGAAGTAGAGAGGATATAAAAGGTAGGCTGGCAATGGCAAGGAAAGCGTTTCTGAAGAAGAGAAATTTGTTAACATCCAGTATTGATTTAAGTGTCAGGAAGTCATTTCTGAAAGTATTCGTATGGAGTGTAGCCATGTATGGAAGTGAAACATGGACGATAAATAGTTTGGATAAGAAGAGAATAGAGGCTTTCGAAATGTGGTGCTACAGAAGAATGCTGAAGATTAGATGGGTAGATCACATAACTAATGAGGAAGTATTGAATAGGATTGGGGAGAAGAGAAGTTTGTGGCACAACTTGACCAGAAGAAGGGATCGGTTGGTAGGACATGTTCTGAGGCATCAAGGGATCACCAATTTAGTATTGGAGGGCAGCGTGGAGGGTAAAAATCGTAGAGGGAGACCAAGAGATGAATACACTAAGCAGATTCAGAAGGATGTAGGTTGCAGTAGGTACTGGGAGATGAAAAAGCTTGCACAGGATAGAGTAGCATGGAGAGCTGCATCAAACCAGTCTCAGGACTGAAGACCACAACAACAACAACATGTTGTGCATTATGCTGCGTTAGCGATCGGGAGGCTAGTGCGATGTTCTTGATATCGAGAAGTACATCGAAAATTGACGGTACTCGGTGATATATTCCCTGGTTGGAGATTGGTTTGACGGGCCAATATTCTTGGGAGTATCGTTTGTATTTGATGACCTGTACATAACTTTGCGCTGTTTAGTTGTCTGTGAAAAATGGTGATCAGTGTAAAATAGTTTATTACCATTGAGTGTAGCACCTGTAGAAAGAAAGAACAGTTTGAAGGTGTATACATTGAGGGAACTAACTGTCCGTGCAAATTAGCAATCTTTGCAAAATAACGACAGAGAGCCCCAGAAAGAAAAGGTGGATGGTGCTTCAATAGCGACGGCGTTAGTAATTCGACTGGTAAATTCGATAAGAGCTAATGAGAATGCTCGATTGATTGTGATGTGATATAGCAGCGGTGAGAACATTTGCGTAAGTTGCAAGCAGGAAGGCTATCACGTTATGTCCGGGAGGAAGACTGGATTAGGCGATATTTTGGTAAACAGATTCTGTTATGGGAAGAATTTCCGTGCATACAAGCTGAGGCATGAAGAAAGCAAGCGTTAACTACTTCTGGGACACTATTCAGTCCCTGAGAACTCAACTTGGCTCTTATTTTTTGCAAAGAGATGTGACGTAAGAATAATGATGAGAACGTTTTAGATGGCGAGTCGTCACGCAGAAGTTTCGCGGCGAGGCGAGAGCCATGCTGGGTAGTTAAGTATGGTTAAACATGTTTTTGCATATGTGTGTGTGTGTGTGTGTGTGTGTGTGTGTGTGTGTGTGTGTGTGTGTGTGTGTGTCAACACACTCTGCATTCAACAGCAGGGACAAGTGGCACCTGGAGATGCCTCGAATATGAGACCGGTGTGAGCACTGTTTGGAATACAACTTTCACCGGTGTTCGGTGGCGGCGGCTGGCGGCTGCGATGGAGCATGCGGGGCCCGATTTATGGCTGCCTCACTTCGCGGGGGTTGTGGCGCGCGCGGTGAAGCGTCAGTCAATCGTCACTTATGGTCCGCTAGAATCGCTAAGGGGGGAAAGTAGGTTCTGCTATTGTAGAACGGAATTCTGAAGCGTCTTCGCTGGACCATAGTTAGAGTGAGGGTAAAGAGGAAGGCCGAACGCGCGCAGTTCTGCTTGGAGTGTGCATTGTGTGTAAATAAACGCCCTGTCATTAACAGCGCCTACATACAACTTTGGCCTGTGTTCGGCTGCAGCTCGCGGATGCGCTCCTGCCCGATCACATCAGTACGTGTGTGTAGGTGAACACGTATTTGGATAGGAATTTCTCAGGTGTTATGTATGAATGGGAGGTGCCGGCACCTCATGCTTGCGGAAGCCGAGCAGGGCCTGTGCGCGGTTTGACAGCTGAGGTATATGTCACTTATCGCTACCTCCTGTGTACTCAATGGACAGGGGGGCTGTGGACTGTGGACTGTGCTTGTGCGCGTTGATTGCATTATTTCGGGAGCGGGTCTGTAGGCCTTCATATGCGCTATTTGAATAGTTTACGAGTACTTAGCGTGTCTACACATCATTGTGCTGTATTATTTAGGAGCAGTTTGGAGGTCTTCACTGAAATTATTTCGGAAAATTAGGAGTTGTTTGGCTATTTAGACGTAAATGTTTTGCACTATTTACGAGCGGTTCGCATGTAGTAAGGCTGTGCGATGTGCTATTTTAAACTGTTTACAATTAGCAAGTGTGTGTGTGTAGATCATTATAAATGAGTTATGTAGGAGTGGTTTGCAGGTCTGTATGGTGTGGGACATGTCAGTGTGTGTGTTCTGTGATACATATACTCCATCCCTAAATAAAGTACATTTGTTCCTCCATCCATGGGCCTAGTTCAGGCTGAGTCCTTTTACCAGAAACCCGTAGGAAGAGGTTGCATCCTCGAGGCTTAGGTTAGTGGTGATGAGCTTCAGTTGCAACAATTTTCTTAGGGTGGTGGCGGAAGCGCTAGTGACCATTCTTTACTGGCAGAATTCAAACTTGTCGCTGGTTCCTAGGAGGAAGTGGCAGTCAAGTGGCTGAGGTTAGTACAAGTGTCCTTTCCAACAATTTTCATAGGTTGGTGGAGAAAGCGCAAGTGACCTTTCTTTACTGCCAGAATTCAAACTCAGCACTGGTTCCTAGGAAAAGGTGGCGGTCTGGACCTTGAAAGTAGTTGAAATTAGATAACTGAACCGATTTTCATACTTATATGAAACTGTAAATTGAATTATTTAATATGACTAAAACTGAAATGCAATTAAGTACTTATGCAATTGATAGCTTAGATGCGCGATATGGATGTTAGCATATTTACAGAAGACTGTGTCTGGCGTGTGTACGGAGGCGGCGATCGAGAGTGTGTGACGTAAGCGGGTGGACGCCCGCGGGGCGGTGGCGCGGAGTGTGTCTGGTTATAATGCGCGCGAGAGAGAGCATACGGTCTTGAGTCAGTTAACTTAGCGAGAGCGTTCTTTGTCGAGCACGCCACGTGATGGACCGGCGGTTGTGTGACGCCAGGGCAGATTCCACTCTCCAGTAAACAACTTTGGCGCCGAGCATGTTGTTTGTCTACCACGAAACCATGTGGTGGATCGCTAACCGACCATTGTTGATGTTGGGGGAAGATTCCACTCTCAGGCGAACAATTTTGGCGCGAAATGTATGGGAGGGGGGAATACACATGGTGAACGGACAATGTACCGTTGTGAAGTCAGAATCGTCAGGTTCGAACGAGCAAAACAAGTTTACGCCGCTGGACCCACGCGGTTTGAGCAGCCGCTGGGCCAGTGGCGAGCTATCGCTGACCGGTGGCGTCAGGGGTAGCCTCCTCTGCTGGCGATGATTTGAACTAAGTCAGTTGGAATCTGGACCTAGTGGCGAGCCCACTGGGTGTCGCCATCTCCAAGATGTGTACTAAGTCTGTTGGAGAACAAGTGATGACTGTACTGCTTGAAATAAAGACTTCAGTCCTTTTTCCTTGCAAAATCAGAGGATGTGAATTAAGTTAGTACAAGTTCAGTTTATTATTTGACGCGATTTTGATAGGTTAGCAGTGAAAAAACATAAGTGACAGTCAAAGTTCGTAAGATGTGGACCATTTCGTACGTGTGTTTGATTATGGTGTTGGAATTTGAACTTGTGAGAGATTTTTGTTATGGATGTAACGCAAATGACTTTCTTCCTGCTAAAATCAGCCATCTTGAATAAATAATAAATGATCATAATAATAAATAGAAGTAAAGTTTTTGAGGCATTATTGTGCTGGAATTTGAATTTGGTGCAATTTTCTAGAGGTTGTAGGCCAACAAAAATAAATAATAATAATAATAATAATAATAATAAACGATAGTGAATGATAATAGATGATAATGAATAATAATAAAGACAAGTACGGTTTTGCAGCCATTATCCTGTTGGAATTTGAATTTGGGGCAATTTTCTAGTGTAGGTAGGCCAATAACAATTAATAAATGATAATGAATAATAATGAATAATATTAAAGACAATACGGTTTTGCAGCCATTATCCTGTTGGAATTTGAATTTGGCGCCAATTTTTTCTGGAGGGTTAGGCCTATTTTCCCACCAAAATTCAAATTTCGCGCCAATTTTCTAGGGGTTAGGTTAGTGAAGGTAGCCCAATTGGCCTGTTTTCCTAGCCAAAATCCGCCATCTTGAATAACGTCACGGTGGTGCTCTCTGGTGGCAGGGGTATAAACTAACACAGTTGGACTCCGGACCTCGTAGCGAACACACGTGTATGGTATGAATAATAATCATAAATATTAATAAATGATAATAAATAATAATAAATGATTGTAAATGATAATAATAAAGGCAAGTACAGTTTTCGAGACATTATCCTATTGTAGTTTGAACTTCCAGCCATTTTCTAGGGGGTGGGGGTTAGGTTAGTGGATGTAGTCCAGTTGGTCTATTTTCCCACCAAAATTCAAATTTCGTGCCGATATTCTAGGGGTTAGGTTAGTGGACGTAGCCCAATTGACCTATTTTCCCGCCAAAATCAGCCATCTTGTATGCTGTCATCGCCGCCATCTTGAATAAATTTGGCAACAATGCAGAGTGAGACCGTACGAATGTAGTCCTACTACTGATTTGGGCAGACATACCATAGTATTCCATGGGCCCATGGGCACTATGCAATGCTGCATTACTGCCAAGGATCTTTTTACCATTTTTGGCTGATCAGGTCCATCCCACTGTAAAATATCTGTTCCCCAACGGTAATGCTCGGTTCCAAGACGACAGATCTCTTGTTTACACAGCTCGCATCTCCCAGTACTGGCTTTGGGAGCAGGAGAATGAACTGTCACATCTCCCCTGGCCACCACTGTCTTCAGATTGCAATTTCATTGAGCCTTTGTTGTCTGCTTTGGAGAGAAGTGTGCATGGTTATTACCCATCTCCATCGTCGTTACCTGAGCTTGTCACTATTTTGCAGAAAGAATGGTATAAGATTCTCTTGAAAATCATACAGGACCTGTATGTATCCATTCGGAGACTATAGAAAGCTGTTTTGAGCGCCATAGGTTTCCCTACATTACATCAGGCATGATACTGTGTTGTACTGTTGTTGTTTCCAGGTTTTTGTACACCTTCTGCACCTATCAGCAAGGCTACATCAACTGCAATTCATTTTTTATACAGTCACAGTTTGGGAGTCTTCGTTACGATACAGCGAGGCCATCACCAGAATGGTCATGTGGTAGACCATATTAACATTCAGTATGAATAGCAAAGGATATAATGTCTTAAGCACATCTTTCTCTGTTCTCAACTATGTGTTACTGCAGACTGGGAAAATGACTGTGGGTTGTATACTACCTGTATGCTTTGTGTTTATACCCAGTTTACATCACTTATGTCATTTACGTCCTGCATTGAGCTAACACTGCATCTGCCCATCTTGAGTCACACCTTGTAGCCACTTCGGATTCATAAGTCCATTAATATAATATACTTATACCTCTCACACAAACACAAATTCTTGATTGGTCCTGATGTGCTTCGTTTGTTTTCATACAGAGACAAGCTGTTATATGCTGCCCAGTTAAGGGTATTCCAGCAGTTTGGCTCCTCGACCTCCTTTTTAATATAATATACTTATACCTCACACACAAACACAAATTCTTGATTGGTCCTGATGTGCTTCGTTTGTTTTCATACAGAGACAAGCTGTTATATGCTGCCCAGTTAAGGGTATTCCAGCAGTTTGGCTCCTCGACCTCCTTTTGCAGCACCTTTGTATGCCAAGTTTCCAGCGTGTTCTGTACTGAATAAACATAGATAATGAATGTGGTCAGTTTCCCTACCACGGGAACAGTATAGTAATTGACATGTGTCAGCCATGTGTGTTTAACTTGCACCACACACAATTTGTTTTGGTTGTGGGCAATCGGTACCCCCCCCCCCCCCCAATTACTAAACACCAGGTTGTGTCTTTCACTTGGCAACCTTATTGCTATTCTCTGTGGTTGTATGCCCCCCCCCCCCCCCACCCCCCACCACCACCATTTCTTCTGACTGTTTTAGTGTGAGGGGTGTCTTTCACATCACTGAAAATACGTAGTAAATTTATGTCTGTATGCTAGCTCCACCTTTCAGTGAGGCTATGCTTCCAAAATCTGGTTATGACTCTAGAGCAAAGTTCCCTCTCCAAGGTAATGGCCTAATTCATACACATCCACAATCCTTTGACAGAACAAAAAATACTTTCAGGCCTGGCAGGTAGTATAGTTGGCCCATGCAGTCGACATGCTGCCATTTATTGCTCGCCAAGGTAGCCATCATGGTTGGCCTAGGCTTCACCCTCTTACTATGGCATGTGGCCATCAGCTTGACGGCTACATGAGAATGTTTAGCGCAAGTAATTGCGTCCTCTCAAGTCTCAAGATTTCTCTATGAGTATTTTCCGTTGAACAATGCTAAATTATCATTCACATGAGCTTCCCGTACTTCATGTGCATACTGTTTCAGCCATTTGAGCTATCCATTACTTACGTCCATGTGCAGAGAGCCACAACACTGTGACACATCGTGGGTGTTGACTTCAACAACCAACGGGAAAGGTGTCATAATGCTACCTTTGCGGTTCTCAGGCTTATACCTCTGTGAAAATTGACGCTTGAATAGTGCTTGAAGGAGTTGGAGGAAAAGTGTTTGAAATAAATGCAAAGAAATGCTGAATATTCCCTGACTTATGAGCCATCCTATACATCCTCTCTCCTTCTGTGGAACAGGTGGCTACAAATTTGTGGATCCATATTATTCTATACATAGCTGGGTTGTCCAGATGAGGCTTAAAAAGCTGTTGGAGAAATTTATTATACATAGTTTCTAGAAAAGAAAATGTCTTATTCCCAAAAATCACAGCCTAACAATGCAAATGATCTATGAATGAGAGATAGCTCAAAATTCTTACACACAATTAAGGTCATTAGTTAAAGCATTTCCCAAAAAAAATCAGATATTTACTATATTTTGGTACTGAAAACAATATTTATAATTTTATAAAAAACGGAACACTATTTCACTGCAGTACTATTTTCATTGGAACCGCTGACTGCACAAAATGGTTCAAATGGCTCTAAGCACTATGGAACTTCACATCTGAGGTCATCAGTCCTCTAGACTTAGAACTACTTAAACCTAACTAACCTAAGGACATCACACACATCCATGCCGGAGGCAGGATTTGAACCTGCGAACATAGTAGCAGCACGGTTCCAGACTGAAGCGCCTAGAACCGCTCGGCCACAGTGGCTGGCTACTGACTGCACAGCTTGGGAAAAGAGAGTACAGACAACAATCACATAAGTGTTTTATGCCCCCAATTTCCTTCCCTGACGCTGATCTGTGAAAAAGACAAGTAATTTATTTTACTACAACAAAAATACTTAAAAATCTAGCTCAAATATCACCAACATCATAATCATGTTATAAATTTTTCAGCAAATAGTAGGCAAGGGAGGTAGAGGAGGTCATTCTAAATACCTGTAGCAATTTTTGTGAGTTTAACTTCAGTTATTTAGGAGAAACGTGTACCTGAATGATGAAAATTCAAGTTTTTGCTAAATCACAAAAGAAGATTTACAGATTTATTAACTTACCATTACGAACGTTTAGAACATTCCAGCTGCATACTCCAGTTGTCCTCCTGTTTCCTTATCCTTCATACTCTTTTTCTTCATCCTTTTCTTTGCCCTCCTGTTTCCTTATCCTTCATACTCTATCTCTTCATTCTTTTCTTTATCCATAACTCCTTGGTAGCACCTTCTGCAGCTGTCTCTGCTTCAGTTACCACTTATCAGTAGCAGTTAGAGCTGAAGATTGCACCATCATTGAATGTTATTATTGCATCCATTACACCAATCTTCGGCACTGTCAGCCCATCAAATACAGTTTTGGTTATTCTCTCCCATATAAGCTGTTGAAGCTTTCATCTGCATTCGGAGAGAGACCATGCATACATTTCCTAAGTAGATTTTTATTTGCCAGATCCCTATATATAGGCCTAATTGTCTCCATTACAGCAAGTGGTAAGGAATGCCTGCGGTATATTGTAAGCCTGTAGCATTGCTCAAGCAGTATTTGCGCCACAAATCTTCCCCTTTCGGACACAAACCATACTGTGGGGTTTCATTTGTTGACACTCTCTGAAACCATGTTGCCCAAACACCTCGTCTCATGTTCTCCAAATCTCCTACATTTCTTCTTATTGCTAATCCATAATATTGGGTCAAAGAATCAGTTACACTTTTTGTAAAACGACCTGGACCACCTATGTAATTTCTGTCTGACAGTTTTTTTCCATTGAAGTCTTTACATAATTTTCTCAGCTGAACTCCCATTCCTTTTTGTACATGCAAAACCGTTCAAGCTTTTCTATCAGAGTATTCCCATATGGTCTGTTATTAACAACAGTAGAGTGTCCTTTACAGTCTCCATCCTCAAGATAGCCTACGTACCTCACACCACAGCTGACCTCTAATCTTCTAAAAAATGTTTAGAACTCCTTTTGTTTCCATGTTTCCACTTGGGTCATCAAATTTCTTTACACAAACATGGGTGCCAATAAATTTACTTGAACATCCCTGGCAGTGCTTTGTTAGACATTCATAATCTAGCATATTACCGGTACCAGTTCCAATAAATGTGGCAGTAACAACCCCATTCAGAGAAGTATGACCTCTCTTAGGCCAAGATCCATCAAATGCTGCTACAATGTCTATATTCTCAGACAAGGCTACAGCTTCTTTTGCTGTTATTGTCCTTGAATCTTCACTTACACCACATAAAGCATTATGTATTAATTTATTGTATCTGTCAGCCCTCAATGGAGGTGGAGGCAAACCCATCACTGCACAAAAAGTCTGGGCAGCTCTCCTTCCCCTTCCAATACATCACACTGCATAAGCAAGCTGAATATTTACACTGTAAAGTCGACTATCAATTACTGTCGATGTCACAGATTCACTGTGCATCTTACATGAGGTACAGGCATTCACTAACCGATCTGAAAGACCCTTCCTTCCTGAAAGCCCTCAGAAACGTCAATACTATCTTCACAATTACAGTACTTACATTTCACAGCACTCTTCAAAAGTCTTGACAGCATATTTACGTGCACAATAACATTTCCGTCGTTACTGCTGCTCACAATACTACTAGGCTTGTTCTTATTACATTCAGAAAGCGAAAGTTTACATCTAGAAGCACTGCCTGTAAACACAGTTTCGGCAGGTGACCTTTGAAGCAACTGATGTGCATTATTTTGTGGCGGCGTTCGTAGCGACAAGCAATTCGCTGTAGAAACGGCTTACGAAGTCACCGCCACACTTTTAATAGCGGGCCGACCGGTCCGCTGGAACAGTGAACAGAAAGATGAAAACCCAAACACTCTGATTAAATAAAAGTCGGTACTTATCTTTATTAACGAAGATACAGAAACACAGTAGTGAACTCCGTGTCTACAGAAATCTGTCTAGTTCGAATCGGAGCGGCTAGGTCAGCGTCGGCTGACGACAAACAACAACTCTGCTGCGATGAACACACAACTGACTAGCAAGTACACACTTCGGTGGCGAGTATACAACTGAGCGGCGAATACAGAACTGTCCTAGCGCTCGCGACTCCAGCGCTTAAGAACCCAGAAGCCAGCGGTGGCGCGCGCAGACTTGCGGCGATTTCCTGTCTCGCTGGCGCTGCTTATGCGGACGGCGTCCGGACTTTGATGCTGCCAACCTTTTGGCAGCGGGCTCGGGTGGCATTACTGGCTAGGATATAACACTCCTCCCCCCCAAATCGCCGCACCGTCGTTGAATACTGACGTGGCGAGCGTCGACGGCGGGGGAGGGTTCTGGCCGCAGGCGTAGCAGAAGAGGCCGGGGCGGAGACTGTTGTCGGTGGCAGTCCCCGGTCCGCACCCCAGCATTGGCTGCGCGGGGCCTCGGGAAACACCGACTGAAAACCGAGGTCAGGGTGCACGCCTGTGACCACGGGCGCAGCTTCTGGTACTGGACGCGACGAGGCGTCGGGACCCACGAAGAGAGGCAGCGTCTCCTGACGCTGCGTCGACGGCTGCTGAGTGGGCGCCGGACAAGGCGCTGCGGGGTCAGACTCCTTGGGGGTGCCCAAGGAAAGCGGCTGCAGGACAGGCTGCACAGCCACCGCTTGGGAAGGCGGCCCGGCTGAGGGGTCGACGTCCATCAGCTCCGAAGGCGGTGGCGACTGAAGAGGGACCGCAGGCGCCGGAGCGACCACCTGGGGCGCTCCCGGATGAAGCTGCGCGGGAGGCATCAACGGGCCGGGCTGTCGGCGTGGTAGCGGCGACGGCTGCTGCTGCTGCCCTGGGGGCGGCAGCGAAGTCGGAAGGCGCGGCTGGAACCCGCCGCGGACCAAATCTGTGGACAAAGAACGAGCGGCAGAATCCGGGCGGCCAGCGCGGCGCAACTGGTTCTGATGCCTCCTGTGCACCCCAGTAGCACCTTGAACAGTATAAAAACCGCGACCCTGGACACTTATCACGGTACCACGTTCCCAACGACGGCGACCGTGATAAACTCTGAAATAAACGGCGTCGTTGCGCTGAAAACGCGTGCGATGCTCAGAAGCGGCGGGTCGATCCGGGGGGTGCAACAACCGTAGTAGGGTGCGATGACGACGGCCGTGGAGAAGCTCCGCAGGCGAAGGGCCGTCGCGTGGCGTGGTCCGGTACGACGACAGGAACGTGATGAGGGCCTGCTGACGAGAGTGCGTAGCACGAAGGCGGTCCATATGATCCTTGAATGTGCGTACAAAACGTTCCGCTGCACCATTCGATTGAGGGTGGAACGGCGGAGTAAGAACATGGCGAATGCTATTGGCAGAACAAAAACTTTCAAATTCAGCAGAGGTAAACTGTGGACCATTGTCAGACACTAAAACTTCTGGAAGACCCTCAATACAAAAAATTGAAGTCAACGCCTGTATAGTTTGTGCAGACGTTGTAGACTGCATGGGCACAACAAACGGAAAATTACTAAATGCATCTATCACGATGAGCCAACGAGAATTCCAATATGGACCAGCGAAATCAATATGTACTCGCTGCCAGGGACCGGCAGGGCGTGCCCACTCAAAATAGCGTTGAGGCGGAGCAGCTTGGTGTTCGGCACACGTCGAACAATCTGTAGACATCTGCGTAATCTGCTTATCAATGCCGATCCATGTACAATGACGGCGGGCAAGCTGCTTGGTGCGGACCACTCCTCAATGACCTTGATGCAACACGTCGAGGACCTTGGATTGGAGCACTTGGGGAACCACTACACGAAGCTGGTCATTCTCGGTGCGTAACAGCAAAACTCCATGCGAAACAGACAACAGATGACGTTGCGGATAATAGCGACGAACCACAGGATCCGATATGTCCTTTGCCTTGGACGGCCAACCACGTTGAACAAAACGTAATAGTAAACTCAGATGAGGATCCGTAGCTGTCTCACGTGCCACCTGACGATAATCAATCGGAAAATCCCGGAGGGATTGATGCTCATCGGCGTCAATCTGATGGCAAGAGTCGTCAGAGGAATCGAAGACATCATCCGCAGCAATCGGCAATCTAGAAAGCGCGTCAGCGTTTGCATGCTGAGCTGTAGGGCGATACAGTATCTCATACTGGTATTGTGATAACAAAAGAGCCCAACGTTGTAGTCTCTGAGCTGTCCGCTGAGGAACTGGTTTAGACGGATGAAACAGTGACGTCAGGGGCTTGTGATCTGTTACTAAATAGAATGGTCTACCATAGAGGTAGTGATGGAATTTTGTGACACCGAACACAATAGCCAACGCTTCCTTGTCCAATTGGCTATAATTACACTGAGCTTTGTTTAGCAATTTAGATGCGAACGCAATAGGACGTTCGGTGTTACCGACTCGGTGAGACAACACAGCACCGAGGCCGAAAGAAGAGGCATCACAAGCTAACACCAGAGGCTTGTTAGGGTCGTAATGGACCAGACAACGATCATTCAATAAAGCCTCTTTAAGCTGCTGAAAGGCTGATTGGCAATCAGCTGACCACACAAACGGAACATTCTTACGGCGGAGACGATGCAACGGTGCAGCAATCTGTGATGCATTAGGTATAAACCTAATATAATATGTCAATTTGCCAAGAACTGCTTGCAATTCATGCAGATTGCGAGGGGCGGGCAAATCACGAATAGCTGCTAAATGTGACTGGGAGGGATGAATGCCTTGAGCATTAATAACATGTCCCAGATACTCCATCTCCGTAAGGAAAAATGAACATTTATCGATGTTGCAACGTAGGCCTGCCTGAGACAATACTGTAAACAAACACTCCAAATTACGGAAATGTTCAGCAGGCGCCCGACCGGACACAACAATATCGTCTAAATAGTTGCAACACGATGGCACATTAGCCAGAAGTTGTGACAAAAAACGCTGAAAAACAGCTGGAGCTGACGCACAACCAAAAGGCAAACGCAGAAAACGGAACAACCCCAACGACGTGTTTATGATAAAATACTGTTGTGATTGCTCGTCGAGGGGCAATTGCAAATATGCTTCACGGAGATCAATTTTGGAAAAGAAACGAGCTTCCCCTAACTTATCCATCAGCTCGTCCGGTCTAGCAAAGGAAAAGAATCAATGACAGTCGGAGGATTAACTGTCGACTTAAAATCAGCACACAAGCGTAACTTGCCAGACGGTTTCTTTATAATAACTAAGGGAGAAGCCCACTGGCTCGCTGAAACGGGTTGAATAACACCGTTGTTTTGCCAACGACGGAGTTCATCTGCTACAGGTGCCCGGAGGGCGTGAGGCACTGGACGAGCACGAAAAAAATCGAGGCTGAGCATTATCTTTTAACGTAATATGAGCGGCAAAGTTCGCAGCACAACCTAGTTCGTCTTTAAATATGTCACTGTATCGTTTACACAAATCGGTTATGCTGTCTTGAGGAACAACAACAGAATTAATTTGCAACACATTGTCTTGGATAGACAGGCCAAACAAGTCAAAACAGTCTAATCCGAAAATGTTTACACTGTCTGTAGCGCGGAGCACTGTGAATGAAACTGTTTTTGTTTTGCCACGGAATGTGGCTGGCACGCTACATACACCTAACACAGGAATTTGTTCTCCACTATAAGTAGCCAAAGAATGTTTTGCCGCTGAAAGTTTAGGGCGGCCGATAGCCGCATACGTAGCACTATTTATGAGAGTCACAGACGCACCAGTGTCTAATTGAAAATTGAAGGTCTTATCCCGGATGCGTAGCTTCACAAATAGTTTATTACACTGTCTCTGGATCGGTGCAGTGGAGGCGGAAGACACAAAATCAGCGCGTTTAGCGCGTGTTCGCTGCTTACGACAACTCGTGGGTTGGGCGGGTGGAACAACAACTCCCGCTTCACTTGCAGTCTGTACATTACTTTTTACAGCGTTTGAATTACGCTGGGGTCGCATAGCAGAGGGCTGGGTGGGTGGCTTATTGCGAACAAGTTTATTACCCACACGAACCGTGGATGAGTCTTTAAACGCGACCTTCTGGGCGGGCTGGCTTTGAAGAACATGAATATCCATGGGCTGGGCAGCACTAGAATTGTTCTTGCGTTTACGCAAACAAACAGTCAGGATGTGTCCTTTCCTTTGACAAAAGTGACAAACCGCGTTTCTCAACGGGCAACGTTCACGATGATGAGCAAGAACACACTTAGGGCAAGACTTAACTATCATTTTGCACACGCGGCTGACGAATGTGTTTAACATGACGCGGCCGGCTAGTGTTTACAGTCTGACTCTGCCGGTGGGGCCGCGGGCGTGACATAACTTGCTTAGCACAGGCAATTTGAGAAATACATGGCTGATCTGACTCACACTCAGCATAGTCAAAAGTATCTTGGGCTTCAATGATGTTCATCACAGTCTCTAATGACGGGTCAGGCAACTTTAAGATAGCAGCACGAATACGAGAATCTGCAATGTTTTGAGTAATAGCGTCTCGTAACATGACATCACTGTAGGAAGCTCCACACACACAATTAAATCGGCACTGACGGGTGAGGCCCCGTAAATCTGTTAACCACTGTTTATTAGATTGATGTGACAGTTTCTTTAATCTGAAGAACTTGAATCTGGCTGCTGCCACATGAACTCGCGACTCGAAATACTCAGCAAGCTTGTTAACAACAACGTCATAGTCTAAAGCTTCTGGCTTGGATTCCGGGAACAACTTACAAAGTAGTCTATAGACTTCCACTCCTGCAGTGGAAATTAAATAAAGCTGCCGCTCAGTACCCGTGATTTTGTAGACTGTCATGTGCGCCTGCAACAGCGCGAAATATTCTCGCCATTCTTCTCTTGATGCATCAAAAGCACGGAAAGGTGGTGCTGCCTGTGCTTGTTCCTTTTGTGTTGGAGGATTAGCCGCTTGTTTGGCGATTGCGTCCACCAGACTTTGTATTTGCTGACTCTGTAACAAGATCAACTGTTGTAATTCGGCAGACATAGTGAACACAAATTAAACCAGCCCCCAAAATTTTATCGCTATAATTAGTATAACCAGAAACAAGTTGAACCAGCCCTGCACACGAGTTCGGAAGCCCTCGTCGCCAGTTTTGTGGCGGCGTTCGTAGCGACAAGCAATTCGCTGTAGAAACGGCTTACGAAGTCACCGCCACACTTTTAATAGCGGGCCGACCGGTCCGCTGAAACAGTGAACAGAAAGATGAAAACCCAAACACTCTGATTAAATAAAAGTCGGTACTTATCTTTATTAACGAAGATACAGAAACACAGTAGTGAACTCCGTGTCTACAGAAATCTGTCTAGTTCGAATCGGAGCGGCTAGGTCAGCGTCGGCTGACGACAAACAACAACTCTGCTGCGATGAACACACAACTGACTAGCAAGTACACACTTCGGTGGCGAGTATACAACTGAGCGGCGAATACAGAACTGTCCTAGCGCTCGCGACTCCAGCGCTTAAGAACCCAGAAGCCAGCGGTGGCGCGCGCAGACTTGCGGCGATTTCCTGTCTCGCTGGCGCTGCTTATGCGGACGGCGTCCGGACTTTGATGCTGCCAACCTTTTGGCAGCGGGCTCGGGTGGCATTACTGGCTAGGATATAACACATTATAAGGTTGTGTTTGGAACTTGTTGCCGTGAAACTTTCGTTTGCGGCTAAATTTTTTTAGTCTTGGCATTTGTAGCACATGAAACACACACACAGAAACAAGACAACACACAATAACTGCAAAACCACACGTGTATGAAATTCCAAAATATCTTTGTTTACATTCGAACCATAGCCTTCTAGACACGCCTATACTTTGGTTCTGGGAGTCAGTGCCTTCTAGACTACACCTATGTTAACGATCCGTAACTAACGATGGAAAAAACGGAAGAACAAAATAATGCATCATGTGTTCTGACACATTTCAGACTGACAGATGGGTGTGGCCCCTGTGCAGCATTATGTTCAACCTCAATCTTAGAACGAACAGGAAATGATAATGCCGATAAACTATACATTTTTGAAATCAGCATGAAACGCTCTTTTGTATAGACCAGAATTTTTTTCAAATTTTTGGTATTTTCACGAGCATGTCACCTTAACATAGTCAGTAGTATGTCATACAGGAGTAATTGTATCAGTATTTCTACGCTTAAAAGTCTTTTATGCAACATTTCTTGTAAACAAAATGTACACCTACTATGGATTTTTACACCAGACATAAAATATGGAACACGATGTAGAGCACATAGGATATACGAAGTACAAGTGGAAACTACAAGACGTGACACTTGATGGTGCAACAGTTTCTTGTTCTGTATTATTGACTTACATGCGTCCTGGATAAAAATGGCTTTGACTGACGTTAATGTACACTTGACCTTGGGTATAGTGGAAACAAGTGACCCTGACCATGAGCCTCAGGTTTCGCATCCTGCCTGTACACCATTCCTCCCCCCTTGCCCCCCTCTCCCCCATGGACCAATAAAATTAAAGCTCACCTCCCTCTACCCCTTTTATTACTAGAGCACTTGAGTGCATGGCTCCATTCTTTAGCTACACTCCATAGTGAGGGGGAACCATTATGTTTGTTTGTGGTCAGGGTAAGGGTATTTGTTATAAAGTATTATTATTATTATTTTTATCATTATTATTAAAACTACGTAAGTTACAAAATTCGAGTTTTACAGTGAGGACCAATGTGTGAGTATTTGTTAAAAACAAATAAAATTTAATATTATTACAGTTACGCGAATTTCATCATTCGAGGTGTCAGCAGAGACCACCACCAGGCAGAAACGTATGTGCTCTCATTTTCCACATGTTTCGTATTACTCTATATTTTCCATTCTTTTACGTTTTTTTCCACGATTTAACTTTTTCCACATTTTTACATGTTTTCGATAGTCTATGTATAAATGTACAAGAATACATGTTTGCATTGCACCGAATTATTTAACAACTAAACCGCTGTTACAGAGACTTTAAATGGTAAACAAAGAGCACAGAACGATTTATAAACAAAATATGCATTATTTAACGGCAAATACGATGTTGCAGAGGCCTTAGAGATAAACAAATACCATAGCACGATAGATAAACATAATAAACTCTTGCTACATCATCACTACTTCAGTTGCTTGTGAATGTGTTAAAACGAGTTTGTTCTCACAACTGGTAAAAATAATGATGTCACAGGGAAATCCCAGTAAATATAAACTAAGTTTATGACGTCATAGGCCGCAGGGGGTAGCAGGCGCCTTGCGCCACGGTTCGCGCGGCTCCCCCCGTTGGAGGCTCGAGTCCTCCATCAGGCATCGGTGTGTGTATTGTCCATAGCGTATTTTAGTTTGTTAAATTAACCAATGTGTGAACCTAGGGACCGATGACCTCAGCAGTTTGGTCCCACAAACATTTTATGATGTCATACTAAAAATTATGAGGTTTACCGATTTCCAAGACGCTCATAAATACAGCTAGTATAATAAATACACAGCTAGATCACGAGAAACTTTTTGGGTAAATATGGGTCGAACGTGACCAGCGAGTTGCCAGTGCGGCAGGCAAGACTTCGAGCGGCTGCAGCTGCGGCCATTACCGCCGTCTACCCCAAGCCGCGAACGGGAGAGCACACCCTGTCCGCTCAACATTGCGCCTACCCATTTCCCCAAGGAATCTGTAATATTTTAT
This sequence comes from Schistocerca americana, assembly GCF_021461395.2. Lineage (NCBI taxonomy): Eukaryota > Metazoa > Arthropoda > Insecta > Orthoptera > Acrididae > Schistocerca > Schistocerca americana. The sequence continues at coordinate 466,490,138 of NC_060130.1, forward strand.
AACGCAACAGACCTGGTTGATGGCGGAAAAGACACTTGTACGAAAGCATCCACTCAGTGAGGGCCATCCCGCACACACGAATGTCGACAGACGGGTCCCGACACGTCGGCGGAAAAGAATGGGCGGCTTTGCAGATAAATGACATGCCGTCCGACCCCTTTCACTCTGGACCAGTAAGAAGCAAGCGCCCCTAACCATCCTGCTTTTAATACTAGAGAAACTGCGTGGATGGCACTAGTCTTCGTCAGCCAGCACTCCAAGTCGGAATAAAAAAGAGTAAGATGACAATTAACGTACCACACACAATATGTTAAAACGGATAAACCATGCGTTATTAATGTGTGACGCCACTAAAGGTCTCCTAGATAATTATGGAAAAATTCGAAGTATTTGTACTTCTCTCGCCACCCGAATGAGACTGAGCAATGACTGTAGTGCAGCGAAAGTAAACTACTTCTACTTACCAAGTCGTTGACTTTCCGAGGCCAGCGACACATCTTCCACTAAGCGAATGCAGCCGTAGGGAGCAGCAGCATTCGCGTGCCGTCTGTCGATAAGCCGGGATGAATAACAATTTCGTCGATTATCGCTCGACGACATTCAAAAGACGCACGCGTGAACAATATGGAACCGAACATGTGCGTACAAGGAGCAGCATGTGTCTGCAGGAGCTACAGCCAGCGCTGCCGATGCCGCCCCCACCTGCTTCTGACGCCGCCCCCGCCCGCCTCTGACGTCACCTCCGGCCGCCACCACCGCTGCCACGCGCCGCCGCCTCCACTCAGCCTAGAAAATAACACCAAAGTTGCAACGGGCCGAACACATCTCTTTAGGAACGCACTAGCCTAGGTAGCTACCGACAGGCACATATAGGTAGCCGACGGTATTCAAATTGCGGACACCGCGCGCTCATTAGCTGTCAGTAACGACCAGGACACGATCGAACGGTAACTCGCAGAAGTCTCCCCCTCCACGATCTGTCCGCTCTGTGTGCACATCAAACGGCTGGAAATACCAGTAACGCCCATGCCTACTTATTATGACTCGCAGGCAGAAGGCGACACCGACCAAAAGCGTACTACAGCAGCGCTGTGTTAAACACACTTTAATATTCTTCCTGACATATTCTCTAATTCTTGGAGAATTGTCCAAACGAGGCTGCAAACGTTTGTTTCCTCGGTGTCTATTTCGTTGGATGCAAACTTTATGATACTTTGCAGTTTGTAAGTTAGCAGTAAAAGTCCCTCGTCACCTGCAGAACTCTGTAACAAGCTCCTTACTAACATTGTAGAAGGCCTTCTCTGAACCAATCTCTTAAAATTAGATTTGTTAGCGGTAGACCTCATCAACACACGGATGTTTTTGAGATGCTTCATGATCCCAAGAGAGAAGACGTCGCTTTTTCGCAAAAATTTATAGAATCGACATGCGACAGTACCTGTCACTGCTGAGTGGTTGCTCTTCTAAACAGCAGTCCATACGACAAAATGAGTTGCGTCTTCAGTTGCAGTTACTCGTACCTTACGTACTTGGGGTATGCACGGCTCTGTTTAAAAAGAATAGCTCGATGAAGTCATAGGGTCGAGCCACGCACGGCTGCTTTCATGCCCCGCAGCTAAGTCGTTGCAAATAATAGCCTGTAGCTGTGATCCTGCTCTCAAATAGTCTATGCAATGACTAGAATTACGCGTTAATATATTTACAGAAATACAAAATAAAAGTTAAATGAATAATTTAATGACGGTGGTTCTATTCTAATGTCTGTAATTGGTCTAGACGATAGAGAAAACGTTGAATGATGTTTACTCAAAAAGGGCCGTCTCAAATAAACGGGAAGTGATTCCACAATATTCATTTAAAATGCAGACAGAAAATACCTTTACCAAATGCAGTTAAGTTATATTGAGAGTGGTACGAGAATGGTAGCAAGATCCCCAAACTAAATAATCATAAAAGGTATGCGAAAACTAAGTCAATTTCGTAATCACAATAAACGAAATATTTACCAGCTCAAAATAATTTAAAGTTCAACATGGTGATTCACAAGCAGACACACGATACAAATAATAGTAACTCATACTCAGTCTATCCTCAGTTGCGTAATTCTAGTGGCAAAAGTTAATGTCCTACTACGGAGCACATTCAGACCTCTCGAAATATAGAATTCCTTGAGAAATTAAAATATGATAAAGGCCGTTCACCGTCCCGGATCTATCACCCAGTCCACACAATACCACAGGCATGTTTGACCTCTTCCAGAGTGAACATCCAGTTGTTCCTTTCAAGATCCAACCGAAAAGTATCCTCAAAAGTTAAAGTCTCATAGCGACTGTTCACCACCCAGAATCTATCACCCTTATGTCTTCATCACGCATGTTACCACAAGCATCTCTGAATTCTTCAAGAACTCGACATAAAGTGTCCTTAATCGCTCCCTTGAGCTCTTCACTCGAAAAGTGTCCCTGTCCTCTTGACTCCAGCAGTGAGTGTTTCGCAACTGTCCAATTCTCATTGGCGGAAGCCCATCCCCAACAAAAACACGTCGTTATTACGTTCCACATTCGTTATTTCACTCAACACAACCACTTCCTCGAATAAAGTAATATACTGTAGCAATATTTAAATAAAGGAATGCTATAAATATTCGATCACACTCAGATCCAAGGGCGTACCCAGGATCTGAACTGGGACGTGGGGGAGCAGGTCATACTAGTCTCAGAAAAAAAGGACTCGAGACAAAATACAGCACTTCTCATTAAATAAAACAGTAAACTAGTGAAAAACTGCTTTTAATAAACATTTTAAATACAAGAATGCACTTGTACAATCCGAGAAAACATGCAGCATTTCTTATTAAATAAAACAGTAAACTAGTGAAAAACTGCCTCTCGCTGGGTACGCCCATGCTCAGATCAGTCGCAATAATTACAAATAAAGGACTGTTCACAAATAAATAAGCTAGTATCCTTGTGCAAGTGCGCTCACATTAAATGACAACGAATTGTCGTTAAATATTGTATAAACAATTATTTATGCCTTCTTGACGTCAGCGTCTTTTGATTCTCTCTTCAACTGTGGTATCTGCTATGATTCGTTCATCATGAGAATAAACGTGATGTAAGCATTGCACTATGTATTCTTCCGCGTTTGCTGGAACCTCACTGGATTTACGTTTCACGTGGAACTGCGCCCAAGGTGTCTCGAATATTGTCAAATACGATAGCCAAAAAATGGCTCAAATGGCTCTGAGCACTATGGGACTTAGCTTCTAAGGTCATCAGTCCCCTAGAACTTATAACTACTTAAACCTAACTAACCTAAGGACATCACACACATCCATGCCCGAGGCAGGATTCGAACCTGCGACCGTAGCGGTCGCGCGGTTCCAGACTGTAGAGCCTAGAACCGCTCGGTCACATCGGCCTGCTTTCGAATGTCATTTAATTTTTAAGCAAAATGAAATACTACACTGCAAATCTCCCACAATACGCTCCTTAAACGACTAGACGAAAACCGCAACACGTTACCGTTTTTAGCTAACGTACTATTGCAATTAAAAACAAGAATGATGAAATTCCTGGCTTAACCACGGGGTAATTTTTCTGCATAAACTATGTGTAACTTAAGAGAGTATTGAAGCATTTCACCGTATAGTTAAACATTGAAGGCACTGAAGATATTACTCACAGTCAGCCATCTGGTAATCTCTTAGTTCCTTCCTTATCCGAACCCGAGAAAAAATATTTCCGTTCTTGAAGTGTCATCTGCTACGTTGATAACGAGTCTATCAATAACAGAATCTACGAAGCCAACTAGGCATTTTCTCTTCTTTTATGACGAGCTGTTCCACATCCCGCCATCGTTCGGCAGTGACATGTGAAAAAGCTGCGTGCGTTAGTTCCAGTACGTCTGGCAGCTTCACAGTCTTGTTACTTCCAGTGCCAAATCCTGTATCTTGGCTCCAGATCAGTTCTGTTGGGTTCATATTGTAATGGTACAGTAGCAAATGTAAAAATGCAGCATTTGTATGATGTGATCGATGCTGTAAAAATTATTGTTTTTCATGTTAAAACGACGGACCTAGTCCAGATAAAGAGGATTTGGTTTTTCATTTTTGCCTTAAAAATTAAATTGTTATGTTTTCTTAATTTAAGCAACTTTTGTGAACAGTCTTTCATAAAACATCGATAATTAAGAATTTGTATTTGAAATGGAAACAGGAATTTCCGTCCAATATGTAATTAGGAACAAGAAGACGTACATTATTCATAAAAAAGATGATGAGTTTTATAATTACGGGATGTAGGTATTACAAACCAAACGACAAAAAAAAAGAAATTATTATTGGGAGCGTTGAACTTACAAACCATTACGTGGATTTGGTTCATATCCCACTACTCTATCGACTGTACCAACCGTACGCAGACTATTTCTAGGCACTTTTTAACCATGTTCCAAGCGCGTGTTTCACTGCGGAACAGAAAGCAGCCTCAGCCATTTTCATACTGCGCATTGACAGAGCGACAATCAGAGCACAAAGCTGCAGAGGCTGTGACTGTACACGATTTTTGAAGTAGAAACTACAGAGCTGAAGAGTGATTATGAAAAACTTTGGTGGCTGTTAGTACATTAGAATATCTTAAAGTTTCATTTAACGTAATTTAGTAGTAAGATATCTAATACATAAGTAGGACCTACTTCCAAGAGCGCAACGACACCAGTGTACATGTGGTACAGCTTCTGACCAATCATCGCATTTATGTTTGTTTACATCAGGTTTATTCTTATGATGAACATATTATAACACATGTGACTGACCACTTTTAAATTATAACAGTTTATTAATAGCACATACAATCAACGTTTAAGTAAAGTTACTGGCAAAATAGTAAACTATTCATTAAATAACTGCACAAGTATAACAATATATGAGGTATTCGTACTGTATTCATTTGCTGTGTAAGTGTGGAGAGAACGATGTTCGCCGGCCGGTGTGGCCTTGCGGTTCTAGGCGCTTCAGTCTGGAACCGCGTGACCGCTACGGTCGCAGGTTCGAATCCTGCCTCGGGCATGGATGTGTGTGATGTCCTTAGGTTAGTTAGGTTTAAGTAGTTCTAAGTTATAGGGGACTGATGACCACAGATGTTAAGTCCCATAGTGCTCAGAGCCATTTGAACCATTTTTTGAAAACGATGTTCTGACAAACATTTACGAAATAAAAAAGATAAAGGGACCATAAGTCAATAAATAAAATAGACGCAAATGAGTGGCTTTCTAGGATTACAGCTATCGTTCAATGCTATCATCTCAGAAATTGTTTGTTGAAATCACACGAAGCATTTTAAAGTTGTTAATTCAGAAGTTCGTTGTGAAAATGTTTATTCACCGTGAAATATTAACTTTTGATGTTTTAAAGATACTGAAATGTTGCTGTGTCACTGGATGTGCCTCGTTTATCTCAGGTCGCCGATGTATACAGATTTGCATTAACATTTGTCTGCGAGTTATTGCTGAATCTCAAAGAGCTGTAACTCTGCCATTTCTTGGCGCATCTCCTGAACAAAGACCATGCGGATAACGACTGTCCAAATTCCCAAAAAAATGGCTCTGAGCACTATGGGACTTAACATCTGAGATCATCAGTCCCCTAGAACTTAGAACTATTTAAACTTAACTAACCTAAGGACATCACACACATCCATGCCCGAGGCAGGATTCGAACCTGCGACCATAGCGGTCGCGCGGTTCCAGACTGTAGCGCCTAGAACACCTTCCGGCCCAAATTCCCATCCTTGGGATTTTCCCCGTTTTCAGCCATGCGTTTCTTGTCTCTGCAGATTCACCCACCTGGGGCAGTCGCGTTCCGTCGTCCCGCCGCCTTGTACACAGCCAAGAAAGCAACTTCAGCTCTCCCTAGTACCGGCCCTTGCTGGACGAATAACTCGCCCTCATACTCGTAACGTTACAGACATTCACAGCTGACTACATACTTGTCACGTAACATATGAGAAATTAGGTCTCATACAGAGGCCATTACATTATGACCACCTATCTAGTAGCCAGTACGTTCACCTTTGGCGCGGATAATAGTGGCGATGCATCGTGACGTGGAAGCAATGAGGTCATGATCAGTCACAGAAGGCAGTTGGCACCCCGTCAACACACACAACTCACCTAATTCGTGTAAATTCCAAGGAGGGGGTCGATGAGCTTCAATTACGCCCCAGATGTGTTCGATTGTGTTCCGATCCAGTGAGTTGGAGGGCCAGCACATCAACTGGAACCCGGTACTGTGTTCCGTGAACCACTCCATCACACTTCTGGCCTCGTGACATGGCGTATTATCTTGTTGAAAAATGCCACTGCCTTCGGGAAACATGATAATTATGAAGGGGTGTAAGTGGTCTGCAGCTGGTGTATGGTTCTTCATGGCCTCATAGTGCCTTACGCGATGTCCACTGGACCCATGGATGCCCACGCGAATGTTCCCCAAACCATAATGGAGCCACTGCCAGCTTGTCTCCGCCCTGCAGTACAGGTGTCAAGGAACTGTTCTTCTGGAAGATGACAGCTTCGCGCTTTACCATCAACATGATGAAGAAGGTATCAGGATTCATCAGATTATGCAACACTCTGTTACTGCGTCGACGTCTAGTGATGATAGTCAGGTGCCCATTTCAGTCATAGTTGCTGATGTGGTGTTAACATTGGCACATGCACGAGACGATGGCCGTGGGGACCCATCGTTAAGAGTGTTTGGTGGTGTGTGTTCAGACACCCTTGTACTCTGCCCAGCATTAAAGTCTGGTGTTAGTCCTGCCACAGTTCGCTGCCTGCCCAGCCTACAACGTCTGACATCTGTAAAGAGGGAAGGCCGCCCAACCCCACGACGCCTGGATGTGATTTTACCTTGGTTACGCCACGTGTTGAAGTCACTCATCACAACATTCCCCGAACACCCAACAGTACGTGCAGATGCTTGTGTCGAGTCTCTGGGTCATCACAATGTGCCCTCGATCAAACTCAGATATATCCAACACCTTCAACATTCTGCATATGGGCAGCACGCTCACTAAGGCTACATGCGCCATGTATGTGTCTGACTATCAGCCATTCCTCGGCAGGTGACGCTGCTATCACCTGGATTGATTTATATCGATAGTGAGTTGGTGGTCATAATGTTCTGGCTGGCACAATATGCGCTATTAACCGCGACCTCTCTGACAGGAAATCACGAATACCAGTCACATAACTGAGATGATATTTCATAACCACGCAATTTCACTACAAACCGCTTGTGTGGCACAGTGTCAAAAGCCTTCTGGAAATCTAGAAATACCGAATCACTTTGAAATCCATTGTCAATAGCATGCAACACTTAGTGTGAGTAAAGAGCTAGTTGTGTTCCACAAGAACGATGTTTCCTAAATCAGTGTTGACTGTGTGTCAACAGACCTTTTTCTTCGGGTAACTCATTGTGTTTGGACACAACATACGTTCCAAAATCCTGCCGCATATTGACGTTAATGGTGTGGGCCTGTAATTTAGCGGATTATTCCTACTACTTTTCTTGAATATTGGTGTGACCTGTGCAACTTTCCAGCCTTTGGGTACGAATTTTCGCCTAATGAGTGGTTGCATATGATTGTTAAGTATGGAGTTATTGTATCAGCATATTTTGAAAGGAACCTAGTTGGTATATAGCCTGGATCGAAAGACTTTCTTTTATTAACTGATTTAAGATGCTTCCCTACTCCGAAGATATCAACTTCTAACTTACTCATGGTGGCAGCTGTTCTTGATTCGCTGGATATTTACTTCGTCTTCTTTGGTGAACGAATTTCGGAAGGCTGTGTTTAGTAATTCTGATTTAGCAGCACTGTCGTTGACAGTATTTCCATTACTATCACGCTGAGAAGGCATCGAGTATGTCTTGCCACTAACGTACTTCACATACGACCAGAATCTCTTTGGATTTTCTGCCAGGCTTCGAGACAAAGCTTCGGTCTGGAAACTACACTGAAGCGCCAAAGAAATTGGTGTATGCATGCGTATTTAAATACAGAGAGATGTAAACAGGCAGAATACGGTTCTGCGGGCGGCAACGCCTATACAAGACAACTAGAGTCTGGCGCAGTTGCTAGATCGGTTACTGCTGCTACAGGGGCAGGTTATCGGGATTTAAGTGAGTTAAACGTGGTGCTATAGTCGGCGCACGGGCGATGGGGCTCAGCATCTCCGAGGTAGCGATGAAGTGGTGGGGATTTTCTCGCCCGACCATTTCACTAGTATACAGTGAATATCAGGAATCCGGTAAAACATCAAATCTCGGACACCGCTGGGGCTGGCAAAAGATCCTGCAAGAATGGGACCAACGACGACTGAAGAGAATCGTTGAACGTGACAGAGGTGCAACCTTCCGCAAATTACTGCTGATTTCAATGCTGAATCATCAACAAGTGTCAGCGTGCGAACCATTCAACGAAACATCATCAATATGGGCTTCCGGAGCAGGAGACCCCCTCATGTACCCTTGATGACTGCATGACACAAAGCTTTACGCTTTGCCTGATCCCGTCAGCACCGACAGTGGACTGGTCAGACGAGTCTCGTTTCAAATTGTATCGAGCGGACGGACGTGTACCGGTATGGAGACCACCTCTTGAATCCATGGACCCTGCATGTTAGCAGGGGACTGTTCAAGCTGGTGGAGGCTCCGTTATGGTGTGGGGTGTGTGCGGTTGGAGTGATATGGGGCCGCTGATAGTCTTGATACGACTCTGATAGGCGACACACACGTAATAATCCCCTCTGATCACCTGCATCCACTCATGTCCATTGCGCATTCCGACGGACTTCGGCAATTCCACTAGCACAATGCGACACCCCACACGTCCAGAATTGCTATAGAGTGGCCCGAGAAACACTCTTCTGAGTTTAAACACTTCCGCTGGCCGCCAAACTCCCAAGACACGGACATTATTGAGCATATCTGCGATGCCTTGCAGTGTGCTGTTCAGAAGAGATCTCCACCCCCTAGTACTCTTACGGATTTATGGATGGATATTCAGAATCCATTGCGTCAATTTCCTCCGGCGCTACTTCATACATTAGTCGTATCGATGCTAAATCGTGTAGCAGCACTTCTGCGCGCTCGCGGGGGCCTACACGATATTATGCAGGTGTACCAGTTTCATTGGCTTTTCAGTGTATTATAAAAATCTCGCATTGAAGTCCGCGCTACGTTTTGAGCTTCTGTAAATGAGCGCCAGCTTTCGAGATTATACATTCGTTTAAATTTGACATGCTTTTTTCGTTGTTTCTGCAACAGTATTAGACCTGTTTCGTGTACCAAAGGGGATCAATTTGTTAATTTATTTGGTATAAATCTCTCGATTGCTGTCGATACCATTTCTTTGAGTTCAAGCCACATCTGGTCTAAATTACATTGTTAATTCGCAAGGAGTGCAGACTGTCTCTCGGAAAGACGTCAAGTGAATTTTTATTTGCTTTTTCAATAAGTTTATTTTTCGTTTATTTTTGGAGGATTTGGCGGTTACAATATTCACTCTCGATATGATAACCCTGTATTCACTAATCCCTGTATCAGTTTTGATGTTCGCTTTTAGCTCAGGATTATTTGTTGCTAAAAGGTTTTCGCAAACTGCTAGAAATAATTTTCAGATAATGCGTTTAGCACAATTTCGGATGATATTTTATGCGTACCTCCAGATTTAAACATGTATTTTCGCCAACATATCGAGGGTAATTAAGGTCGCCACCAACTTTAATTGTATGAGTCGGGTAAATTTTTGAAATTCGACTCAAGTTTTCTTTGGACCTTTCAACAATTGTATCATCTGAGTTCGGAGGTCGCCAAAGTGATCCAATTACACACATCAAAAAAAAATTTGCATCACCTCGGTTCCGAGAGTTACGGAACCTGTACAGAAAATTGGAATAGAGATCAACATAAATATCATTTCTGCCCTTTTTATAGCTCATGAAAACCACACATTGCGTGGTGTACCACCATAAGCGAGACCTTCAAAGGTTGTGGTCCAGATTGCTGTACACACCGGTACCTCTAATACCCAGTAGCACGTCCTCTTGCGCTGATGCATGCCTGTATACGTCGTGGCATACTATCCACAAGTTCATCAAGGCACTGTTGGTCCAGATTGTGCCACTCCTCAACGGCGGCGATTCGGCGTAGATCCCTCAGAGTGGTTGGGGGGTCACATAGTCCATAAATAGCCGTTTCCAATCCATCCCAGGCATGTTCGATAGGGTTCATATCTGGAGAACATGCTGGCCACTCCAGTCGAGCGATGTCGTTAACCTGAAAGAAGTCATTCACAAGATGTGTATGATGGGGGCGCGAATTGTCGTCCATGAAGACGATTGCCTCACCAATATGCTGCTGACTATCAGTCAGAGGGTGGCTTCGTGTATCATACATACGCCACCCGAAAACAGCAGGGAACCTTCACCTTTCTGCACAAGCTGGATAGTGTGTCTAAGGCGTTCAGCCTGACCACGTTGTCTCCAAACACGTCTCCGACGATTGTCTGGTTGAAGGCGTATGCGACACTCATCGGTGAAGAGAACGTGATGCCAATCCTGAGTGGTCCATTTGGCATGTTGTTGGCCCCATCAGTACTGTGCTGCATTATGTCATGGATGCAAAGATGGACCTCGCCATGGACGTTGGAAGTGAAGTTGCACATCATGCAGCCTATTGCGGACAGTTTGAGTCGTAACACGACGTTCTATAGCTGCACAAAAAGCATTACTCAACATGGTGGCGTTGCTGTCAGGTTTCCTCCAAGCCATAATCCGTAGGTAGAGGTCGCCCACTGCAGTATCAGCGCTGGAGCAGGCTGAGCGAGGCATGTCATCGACAGTTCCTGTCTCTTCGTATCTCCTCCAAGTCTGAACAACATCGATTTGGTGCACTCCAAGACACCTGGACACTCCCCTTGTTGAGAGCCCTTCCTGGCACAGAGTAAGAATGCAAACGCGATCTAACCGCGGTATTGACCGTCTAGGCATGGTTGAATTGCAGACAACATGAGCCGTGTACCTCCTTCCTGGAGGTATGAATGGAACTGATCGGCTGTCTGACCCCCTCCGTGTAATAGGCATTGCTCATGCATGGTTGTTTACATCTTTGGGTGGGTTTAGTGACATCTCTGAACATCCAAAGGGACTGTGTCTGTGATACAACATCGCCAGTCCAAATCTATCTTCAGGAGTTCGGGGAAATGGGGTGATGGAAAACTTTTTTTATTGTGTGTATAAATTTATTAGTATACATTTGATGGTTACCCACTTTAAACATTCTGTACCAATCGTCTGTTGACAAAAAAATGACTGTTTCCCTGGTTCCGGATGCTTTCATATCAATTTTTTACGTATTACTCTTGCTGTCTCATACTCGTTCCCACGCACAAGAATCTTCTACACCAAGCGGAAGACATGCATGTACCCACTCATTCCTCTCAAATCGCCCGAATTTGTGACATGTTTTGCATCAATTTATAAGTATGTATCCTCTTTTTTCGTAATTTTATCTATTTTATGTCACTTCTGCCCATAGGATCATGACATCACTTCTTGCCACATATTCTAAAATTGCTTGTAAATGTGGTACAGTTGTCAATACCTAGTTCAAATGCACTATTTTTCTAATCGGGCAGCATAGTATAGCACTGTCCTCAAATGACTCCAGTCACCGCCAACCACGTATTCTACAGTTCCAGTGCATTTGCACTATTTTCTGGATGTCCGATCACCATTCCCCTGGCTGGTGGATCCAACTTCGAACATAGATCAGATCTCCGGACGTAAAGCATGATGGATCCACCTTCTAACCCTATACCACGTGTGTTGTATTATGTATGCATCTTTGAACATCGCTCTGGATATAGCACGTGGCAGATCCACTTTCAAACCCTATCCCGGACATGGCATATTGTGGATTCACATCTGAACATCACTCCAGATATAACTCGTGGTGGATCCACACTCGAACACTAACTCGGGTCTACTCTGAGTCATGGGAACCATTTGCAACACATGCACAGACATCCATAAAATAGAGCTAATGCACTGCATCTGTAGAATATGTGGTTCCCACCAGTTCCTTGGGGGGGGGGGGGGGGGGCGGGATGTCCGCACAGCCCTGAGACAAAGAAATTACCACCAACGTTTTGAATTCCCGCCAAAATTCGCAATTCCTGCCGATAGGGTAGGTTGGAAGAGAGTGAGGGGTGTGTGTTGGTGGTTTCCTAAGGGGTTGGGAGGAGGAGGGGGAGGGGGAGAGGTGGAGAACAATAGGATAATGATGTGTCAAGCAAAGGAGAACAATATGTTTGCCTTTGAGTGCATACTTGTCTCTGATGTAGGCACTCTGCACTAACAAAATGCACTCATGTTCTCTTTGTTCCCCTACTGATATGAACCTGATCATTAGTTCCAATTGTCCTTCATGGCATGATGGATGTTAGCTCTACTGTTCCACAGACATATCTAATGCATCCTTACTGGAGCTTTACTGTCAGCTGAAATTCAACAGTCCATTCGAGTGCGGCATTGTATCCTTAGGAAGCGCTCATGGTTATTTGTATGTTTAGAAACAACGTCAATGGTGACCTTCTGATAGGCAGAGGATCAGTCATATCAACAACAAACCTTCATGACAAATCATAGTGATGTAAAACTTTTGTTGGTGTGTGTATTTGAAAAATATGTGTAAAAAGCGTATGGATCTTAATTGATAAACATCCCAAAGGAAAGAGGATGTAGTCATCAGTTCCCAAATAGAAAAATGTATAATTAGAGAAAGGATAAGAGGAGAATCAAGTGTCTTCATGTATTGAGTTACTGTGATGTTTGTCAATGAAGTCTTCTGTGTTCTTGGTATAATGAGAAGATATGCATATTTATAATGAATACGAGGCTCCAAAAAACTCACACTAGGGCAAGGCCATTCACCAAGTACCAGAGTCAGCACTCAGTAGAATGTCCTGGCCACCAAGGACAGAGGAGAGGCGAGGCAGAAAGAGTGTCCTGCATCTTTGCACTTCATGTAGCTATAGGAAAGAGCTGTCCCAGTCACAACCTCGCTTGCAGAGGCCACTACTTGTGTCGTAAGGAATGAACAAGGTATGCATTCTCTATCTATGGGAAGTGTTTGAAGGGCACTACAATGACAATGGCAACATTGACAGTGACGCCTGTGACAGGCTAGAACCATGAATTGACGGAAATATGTAGAGAACAAACCTACGTAATTGGAGGTATTTTACCATGAGCTTGCAGTTCTTTGTAATAAGTTAATGAAATACAAAAAAAGAGTACAGAATAACTTGAATACCACTTGAATCACTGCTTGAGAAGATTCTTTTGGTGAACTGTAGGTACAATAGTCTGTATGAAGAGAATCAGACTTTTATTGTCCCATGACATAATACATAAATCATTGATTCAAAATACAGGAGACTCGTCAGTATAGATAATGTACCAGAGATACACACAGTGCATAAAACAAAGAACAAAAATAATCGTAATTTACAAAAATCATTACAGATTTATTTCTTACTCTACAAAGAAATCTTAATCATCATTTAAAAATTCCCGACTGAATAGTAATATTTTTGCACTAGAATGACGCGTAATTTTACCTCCAGGAGACCTAGTTCCTTATAGGAAACGATTTTCGTTTTTAATTTATTATAAATTTTCTTATCCGTATATTGAGGAGTCTGGAAGTTGAGTTTTAACCTATGAGATGACTGCACGGAATTTTCTTTGTTTCTCGTGTCACACATATGTTGAAAATAGTTTTCTCGTTAGCACACATTCATATGTGCAAGTGAGACATTCTCAACAAACCAGCCACAAGCAGCAGCGCCGGTATACCAGTTTCACACATGTGTCATAGAAATTCCTTATCCCAGAACCCAAAATCAGGTCAAGTATCTGGTTAGTGTCAACGTGTTTTCTACCTAGGGAGAAACTGTTACAAAACTGTGGGAGTGAGAAGTAAGAGTGTGGGGCTGCTGTCAAGGAAAGTATAGACAAAAACAGAAACAGTGGCAAAAGCATTTGTCAAACATTTGGTGTTACAGACTGATTTGTCATATGGGATGGTGAGCTGCAGGACAGCAGCATCACGTGATGTGTATGCTACTACGTGTGAAAAGAAATTACAAAATGCTGACTTCCTTAGTCAAGGTTTAGCCGATATTTTTTTTCTGCTTGCAAACAGGTTGTGAGTAGAAAAACGTGATTAAGTTGCTAGCATGCCAAATACATGCTCTTCACCAATACAGTCCTGTTGCATAGGCATAAAAAATTATTGACAAAACCCCAGCTGTGAACTTAGTATATAACAGTTATGTATCAAGAAATAGTGACTATGTTTGAAACTGTGTTAACGAAATGAACCCTCTTATGCTCTTACAGAGGTGGTTACGCAGGGTGGGTATGAGCTCCCGTTCAAGGTCACAGATGACGTCACTTCTGATGTTGTGTAATAGGGTGAGATATATTCAAGGACACCCATGGGAGCCCTCATCATACTTGTGCAACAGGTAAGGACTTCTGGTATCATGTTACATAACTGTGCAACTTTGGGAACAAAGGATACCAGCAATCCCCTCCCCCTGCCTCTCCAGGCCAATGCAGACCCCTGATAAGAACTACCAGAGTCATGTTACACAATAGGGCATATGAGTGCAGATCATAGGTCACTGATATCATTCTGGTGTCAGGCTACACATGTTCTTAAGAGGGGGTATTAGGTTACATACACTATGTGGTCAAAAGTATCCTGACACCCCCAAAAACATACGTTTTTCATATTAGGTGCATTGTGCTGCCACCTACGGCCAGGTACTCCATATCAGCGAGAATGGAGCGCTTCACGGAACTCACAGAAATGAAACGTGGTCAGGTGATTGGGTGTCTGTACGCGAGATATCCACGCTCTTAAACATCCCTAGGTCCACTGTTTCTGATGTAATAGTGAAGTGGAAACGTGAAGGGGCGTGTACAGCACAAAAGTGTACAGGCCGACCTCGCCTGTTGACTGACAGAGACCGCCGACGGTTGAAGAGGGACGTAATGTGTCATAGGCAGATATCTATCCAATCCATCACACAGTAATTCCAAACTGCATCAGGATCCACAGCAAGTAGTACGACAGTTAGGCGGGATGTGAGAAAACTTCGATTTCATAGCCGAGTGGCTGCTCATAAGCCACACATCACGCCAGTAAATGCCAAATGACGCCTTGCTTGGTGTCAGGAGCGTAAACATTCGACGACTGAACAGTGGAAAAACGTTGTGTGGAGTGACGAATCACAGCACACAATGTGGCAATCCGATGGCATGGTGTGCGTATGGCGAATGCCTGGTGAACGTCATCTGAGAGCGTGTGTAGTGCCAACAGTAATAGTCGAGGGCGGTGGCGTTATGGTGTGGTCGTGTTTTCCATGGAGGGGGCTTGTACCCCTTGTTGTTCAGGGTGGCACTATCATAGCACAGGCCTACATTGATGTTTTAAGAACCTTTTTGCTTCCTACTGTTGAAGAGCGATTCAGGGTTGGCGATTGCATCTTTCAACACGATCGAGCACCTGTTCATAAAGCACAGCCTGTGGCGGAAAGGTTACACGACAATAGCATCCCTGTAATGGACTAGCCTGCACAGAGTCCAGACCTGAATCCTACAGAACACTTTTGGAATGTTTTGGAATGCCAACTTTGTGCCAGGCCTCACCGAGCGATATCGATACCTCTCTTCAGTGCAGCACTCCGTGAAAAATGGGCTTCCATTCTCCAAGATGCCTTCCAGCATCTGATTAAATGTATACCTGCGAGAGTGGGGGCTGTCATCAAGGCTAAGGGTGAGTCAACACCATGTTGCATTCCAGCATTACCAATGGAGAGCGCCACGAACTTATAAGTCATTTTCAGTCAGGTGTTCGGATACTTTTGATCACATAGTGTATGAGGCAATTAGACAAGGATCCCCCCTCCCCTACCCCCAGACCTGCCCAAGAACATGGAATACAGCTGTAGATTCGAGGTCACTTCTGGTGTCAGGTTACACTCGACATTGGGTGCACTGGATACAAATGGCCTTGACAGGGTATATTATGTTACACACTCTGCCCAGGCATCCAGACGCTTTCCGCCCCCCTCCCCACCACCACCTGGAAAAATATGATTAAATCTTCCCACTCCCTACCCACCTTTATGGCTAGAGTAGTATTGCGGGATGCTCCATTTGGGCTGTGTTCATCACAGGGAGAGCACGATCGGATTTTTTTCGCCGTCTAGGTGTTGGTATTTGTTGTAAATAGTAACAAAAGCAAGTTATTACACTTACATAAATTCGATCATTTGAGGTCTAGAGAAAGGATCAGTGGGTGAGTATGTTTTAATAACAAATTAAATTTAATATTATTATGAGGGTTAGCTAAAAAATAATACCTCTAAAGTTTCTGTCTGGTCTGAATACTGGTTGAGGTATTACATATCATACATATTACTACATCAACTTTCCTGCTTCGCTGAAGCAAGTTGCAACCATCTGCGACTAGGGGGCTTTGAAATGTAATGTGCAGCATGACGGTGTGTATCATAACTATAATGGGCGATAAAAAAGGTTCCGTTTGAAGGCAGTACAGTCCAGAATCGTTATTCCAAACATACAAAATCACCATGAACATTGAGGCAATCATCCCACCGCAGCAACAGGTTAAAGATACCCATTTGGTAAAACACTGTGTCTTCTTGTGTGAAGAATTCCGTCACTACTTGCTGCACGTTTTTGTCTGACAGGAATCATCGACCCCTTAAGGCCGTTTTTACTGGTCTGAAAGTGAGATAATCGCAGGGGGGGAGAGCAGGACCATAGGGCAGGTGCTTGAGTGTCTCCAACTTGAGTTGACGTAACTTCTGCATTAAATTTATGACATCAGGCCATACAGTATCATGGAACACCAATAGTCCACAAAAGTGATTTTCAGTGGACATGCTGCCTTCATTTGCCAATAGATGTCTACCAGTGTTTGTCCTTCTACAGCCAAGGAAAGAATGACAGCACTTTGGTCCTGTTTGAACGCATTTGGTAATAACAATGCCATAGTCCACATTTTCGTATTTACCACACATATATCAGAAAGATACCGATGTCACACCAATCGTTTGCCTACATGTCAGGGCTTATATACCTGCATCAGAGTCGCGACATGTTGCATATATGTTGCAGTATCGCCCTCAAATGGAAACTTTTTGATTGCCCCTAATATATCGGTGTATGTGAAACTGCATGCTGCCATCGAGTTTCTAACTGCAGAAAACGTGCCTCCAATTGAAATCCATAGGACAATGAACTCTATGAATGGTGAGAGCTGTATTGCGACATCGGCAACAGTCCAACATCTTGGGTTCACTGCCATCGATCATTCTGCATATAGTGCCTACTTGATTCCATCCGATTTTCTTCTGTCTCCAGAACTTAAAGACCACCTTCGAGACTTTACTTTGAGAGCGATTAAGAGGTGTCATCAGAGGTGAGGTTCTCGCTCTGTCAACAAAGTCAAACGTTCTATAGTGCCAATATCAACAAAGTAGTCTCTTGTTAGGAAAATGTGCTCATCGCCAAAGTGACTATGTTGATAAACAAGTATGTAGATATGAGGAATAAAGATGTAGAGCATCAATAAAGTTTGTTTTATTTAAAAATCTTTGAGAATTTTCACATTAAAAACACAGAGACGTTACTTTTCAGCCAGCTCTCTTACAAATACATGAATTTCGCCTTTCAAGGCATAAGAACAGACTACACCTAGGCAGATATGTACATACTCTCCTTTTCCATATTTTCCACAGTTTTATGTATTTTTCTTATTTTCCATATTTTTCACAGTTTAAGAATTTAGCCAATATTTTCCATGGACTAGACGTAAGTGTACGAGATTATATATACTCTTACTCAGTGGCTAAGCTAGAAAATAAAATAATGTCGCAAAAATTCACAAATTAAAATTTACATTTATGCAAAATATGAAATGTTTTTGCAAAATTCTACTAGTAGAAAATTTTATAAATTGCACAATTAGTGAAGGTTTTAAAACTGAAATATATGTATATAGAAATGAAGCTAAAAATTATCCCCTGAATAAAATTTTATTATTTTTATTGACTTTTGCACATATAAATCCACACATTCCATATATCTACACTACAGTAAACTATAATGTATTGACTTGTATATTTTGCATTACGTTACATTACATAATGTCACATTAAAATACATCAGTTTTTGTGTATACTCCACACACTGAAAGCCTTTTCAAAATTAAAGTACTTTCGAAATGGCCATTCAGTATTAGTCATTAGAAGTTTACTAATTCTTTATGCAGAAGGCAATTCCTGATTTTTGAATTGTTCATGCAACTAAATCATCACCCACAGTCAACTGTGTATAGGTTAATGCTAGTGGCATATTCTATAACTAAATCTATAAGAGGGAATTGTTCACTCATCTCACTAACATTAATTAATTCTACCAGCTCGTTGAAATTCATTCCATTGCATCTAGTTCTCAATGCCTTCTTAAATAATGGTTGGTTGGTTGGTAGGTTTGGGGGAGGGAACCAAACAGTGAGGTCATCAGTGTCATCAAATTAGGGAAGGATTGGGACGGAAGTCAGTCGTGCTCTTTCAAAGGAACCATCCCAGCATTTGCCCAAAGAAATTTAGGGAAATCGCGGAAAACCTAAGTGAGGATGGTCGGATGCGGATTTAAACTATCATCCTCTCGAATGTAAGTCCAGTGTGCTAACCACTACGCCACCTTGTTCGGTCTTAAATAATGCTCATTCCAGTAATAGATCATTTAAATTTATATACATGGTAGAGTTGCTTTGTACATTTATTTCTGTGATCCGCTTTTTGCCATACTCATCATATTTTTTGTAGTTTTTAGGATATAGTACATTAAATACTCCTGTATTATCTAAGTTCTGGAGGTATTTTGCCAAGAAAATAACTGTAATTTGGACCATGTTTCAATTTAAGGTTCATAGCCCACGTATGCATGAGTTCACGCAAATTTATGTGCACCCATTATCTAAATTTATCTTTTGAGAAGTCAAAAACAATTTGTTAACAAATTGTCATAGGGACTACTACACTTTCCTCAAGTTTTTGCAGAATGCAGCCTAGTCCTTGACAATATTTTGTGCTTCTAACCCCTCTTGAACTGAATTGTTATGGCCCACCATGATTCCATGCCTCCTGAATGTATTGGATTGACAATACAAAATCCTGAATGTAAAGAAAAAAAGACAATATTCACAAAAATTTCACACACTTTAGATATCTTAATGAGGTAGCCGCTACTGGTCATTTATCTTTTTCCAGCATGGATACCAAAGAATTCCGGTGTATATATTGTGAATTTATTGCTTCTTGCAGCAATTTTTTTCCTTGGTTCAGTGAGTATTTCTTGGCTATCTTTTAACACTTTGGAATTCTTTGGCGACTCTTCAAGGTAGTTATAAATTCTGTTTAGAATATCTAGGCACTTTACAAGCTCTGAAGTGTATTCAGTTGCTTGACTCACAGCTACAGCTAGCTGATGGGCCACACAGTGCACAGATAATATATGGGGTTAATTGTTTTTAAAAAAAGTTGCCATCCTAGATCGAATCCATGTTGTAACAGGCCCACCATCAGCAGCAATTGAGGAGCATTTTCTCTTATCAATGCCATGCCAATGTAAAATTCCTACAACAAATGATATATATTTCTCACAGTACATCCTGTTAGCGGACACAGTGTTAAGTAGTGCATGTGCATCTTCTCGTTCTGCACTATTTTTACACACATAATTAGAGTTTCTTTTTGAGTAATATTAGTAGACTTGTCTATCATAATTATGGATGAATATCATCAGTAATTATTTTACGCATTGCATCCTCCATATCATGAATGCTATCATAACTTTCATAAAATACATTGCTACTAAAAATTAATTTGGTCAAAGAAAGTTTATATGCAGTTCCTTTAACACAGATACCTTCTTGTAGCAATATTTACCTTCATTATCGCATAGATGATTTTCATAGGGGCTACTACACTTTCCTCAAGTTTTCACAGGATGCAGCCAAGGCTTTGACAATATTTGGTGCCTCTAACCCCTCTTGAACTGAATTTTTAGGGCTCACCATGATTCCATGCCTCCTGAATGTATTGGATTGACAATACAAAATCCTGAATGTAAAGAAAAATAAAGACCTTTTAGGTGTCACAGATCTACTTATATCTAGCTTAGAAGTTAGAATGAGAAGTACGATGTACTTGTAACATATGTAATTCAATTTAAAGATTAACACAAGAATAACTGTGAACTGAATTGACAAATTGATTAGTTTGGCATTTATAATTTGAACCATGAGCATCTTTTTCAGGGGAACCTAGTTTGAGTTAGATACAAGAAATCATTTTATAATCAGCATTAGCATTACTGTCTATAACTGTTTTAACCTGGTATGTTCTCCCATTTGTTGTGAACGTTGATTAATACACAGCTTACTTGGTGATCGCCAAACAGGTCTTCTTTTTTTGGGTTCTCACAAGAACTACATACAATATGGGGTAGGGACCGATGACCTTTGTAGTTTGGTCCCTTTAATCTTTAACCCAACCAACCAATACGGGGCAACATATCGTTTGTTTGAGTGACATAGTGTTACAGCCTGTTGAAACCTGAAAGGTTATGTTTGTAACCTCTATTGCTCGGTTCTGTGGCAGACCGTTGCCGCATTCTGGAAGGAAAGTCAACATTTCGTTCGTTTTTGACAGACTGTTTTTCGCTAGGCCCAAAAGAACAAAGTTCTACGCACACCCATTCTCTCATCTTGAAGAGAAATGAAAGGGGAGATAAAAAAATCGTTTATTTCTCTGGCAGAATGTTATCGCATTTTTGCAAATGCTATTTTAAAGTTTGTCCCATTCTTTGACCTCGAGTAGCAAAAAGCAACAAAAGAGACTGCAACTCAAACCATGATTTTACTGAAAATTATCGCAAAGAATTATTAAACAACAAATATGCTGTTGTAGAGACTTTAAATGTTAAATAAGGCCACAGAGCAATTTATAGGGAAATTACAATAAATACAAATTACCACAACAGGATCTATAACAACAAATATGTTGTTATGGAGACCTTAAAAATAAACGAATAACCACAATGTTATAGATAAAAAAATTACTCTTGCTACACCATTGACTATACTACTTGTGTCTGTATGTGTTAAAACGAGCTTGTTCTCCAATTGGAAAACTCATGATGCCATAGCAAATTCTTCATAAACAGATGATATGATATCGATACAAAATGAGCATTGTCTTGCTTTCAACTACATAAGTTTCAACGACTTTTCATGGTGGCCCAACTACCCACTCCCAATACATATAGATCACATTACATGCATAGGAGACTTTTTAGAATATTTGGTATGGTGCAGGATACGAAAACAAATATTCTTGCAAAAAAATCTTCATTAGTTTCGGCATACACATTTACACACGAAAACAATTTTTTGTTTATTTTTGTTTAGCATAATTTCAGTAATATGCAGCTTACTTTTTAACTTAACTTAAATATGCATCTGAATCATGTAATTCTTTCTCCAGCCAGTAATTTGACAAGTGCAGAGAAGGTGTGTTCTCGAATTCTAATGCATATCTATTTTTTTCCTTTAAACTATCTCTTTTATGGCTTTAACAGTTAGCTCTGTTCCTGCATTTGCACATTCTTACGGTATATCCAAGTAGAACTTTAAATTTACGAACTTTGCAAACGCATTCCCCCATTAAATGTTGTCATCTCATTGGTTGTAAATTCTGAAAATGGCTGTTCTGTTGCTAAGTGCATAACACCCAGTCTATCAGATCTAGATGCAATGTAACCACCCTTTTTAAGCGGAGCCAAATGGGAATGGAGCTTTATAACCAGATTTTTCGTGTTTCTTTCAATGTAGTAAACAAGCTCGAATCCGTCATTATGTGAGTACTCAAATATATGACTTAATACCATTGCTATTAACTGTAAATGTTAATATATTATATTTTCCATTTGTATGCAGATTTATCCATACACCATGTTGAAAGTGATTTGCGGCCTTGCCTGTACGTCTACAATGACTTTTCCTTTTTCCAGTGCAGATTACATTCATCCTTTGTGGCAGCTATTTCTGTCATATACTCCAGTTTTTTGTTTATTTTATTTTTTAGCTTCGATCTGATCCCTTACCTGGTTCCTTTTTCGTGCACATAACACATTAACTGCAGTTAAAGCAGTAATTTCCTTAATGGGGAATGGTTTAAGTCTGTGAGATACATAGATTAAGGTTTTCAGAAATTACTGCAACCAGTCGCCTTTTATGTAGATGTATTTTATTTAACCATGACCGGTTTCGAGCTGCCTAGCAACTCATCATCAGATGGTATATACATTTAGTGCTTTTTTGTACCCATTGTGTGGGTGGTTGAGTATCTGTGGCTAGACAGAAACGAGAACAAATAATCGCTACATGTGGTACAGTAACACGAAATATTTACAGCATAATTTATGTTTAACGTATAAGAACAAATAATCACTACATGTGGTACAGTTACACGAAATATTTACAGTTTAATTTACGTTTTGAGGTGTTACTTACAGATAAATCTTTCTGCAGGTATATATATATCTCTTTTAGGACGTATTTTTGAAACCATTGTGTCTTGTTTTTCACAATTTCACAAGTTAAAACTTTCACTAGATGTATATTACTTTTATGAGGCACTGTTGGAAACATATATCTTGTTTTTCGTAAACATCGCTGAACACACTTAGCCACAGATACGAATACAGGATTTACGCATTATAAACAAGCCAAAGATTGCAATATAACTACAGTATCAAAGATTTCAAGTTGACCAGAGGCATTATTAGTCATCACACACACTGACAAGAGATTTGTCTTTATTACATAGAAAATAAATGTAAATTAGCTTAAACTAGTAAAATGTTTATTTATAAATTAACTGTGCAATTTTAACAGGTATATAAAAAAAAACTAGATTTTTTACATTATATTTCAGTTACATTTAAGATAATTGGTATTGAGAGTATTATGACAGCTAATTTCTTGCTCCTTCCATTGGCTGATCTTGGCATATGATGTCTGGGATGAGAGGTTGATGGTTAACTTGAAATAATAAGTGATGCTGATACTTGAAAGGGTGTGGAAAAGGAGTTGGCGGTGGGGGGGGGGGGGTGTATAGGAAAGAGGAGAGGGGGGGGGGTTGAGAGGGTGATGTGGAGAGAGAAGAGAAGAGGGGGGGGGCATTTTGTTTCTGAATGACTGTTTAGTTTTTTAAGTTCAAAGAATCCTTAAAGTTCTGAAAGAAGGAGTTATTCGCCAATTCTGTCTGCTCATTTAAAATGGTATGTGGGGAATTATGTTTGTGGGTAAAAATCTCTAATTGTTCGAGAAGATCCATCTTGAATCCCTTGTCTACAGTGTGTAGGATTTGAAGGTTAGTTTTAATGTCTGTTATGGAATGTTTATTATCTGCTAGATGAGTAGCAAAAGTGGATCTATTTAAGTTGTTTAGGCGAAGTGCATCAGTGTGCTCTTTGTATCGGATCTCAAAATTTCTACCTGTTTGCCCTATGTAGTAGCAGGAGCAGCTGTCACATCTTAATTTATATATACCAGATTTTTGGTAGGGTGTGCTGGCTCTTTTGGTGTTGTGGACTATTTTGTTCTGTATTTTGTTGTTAGTGTGAAAACTTATTTTGACATTATGTGGTTTGAATAGCTTAGCAAGTTTGTATGAGATATTGCCGAGAAACGGCATACAAACGTATTTGGTTTCTTCTGCTACTGAGGTCTGGCTTACTGGTTTTGCTTTGTTAGATATAATGTTTTTATCTAATTTTTCAATTATGCTTGGGTCATAAGCATTGTTTGATGCTATTGTTTTTAATATATTGATTTCATTAATTTTTGCAGTAGGATCAGCTTGAATCTTGTTGATACGGTTAAGTGCTGATTTGAAAAAAGCTAGTTTATGCTGATTTGGGTGGCATGATGTATTGTTTATTATGACATCTGAAGTGGTGGGTTTCCTATATTTCTGAAATTTATGTTTGTTGTTGTGATGTGTTATGTTTAGGTCAAGAAAATAGATACCTTTTTGGGTTTGGTGTTCTACTGTGAACTGTATTTTGGGGTGAACATTATTAAGTTTACCAGCTAAGGCCTCAATTTCAGTGGCTGTCCCATCATATAATATCAGGGTGTCATCAACATATCGTTTATAATAAATGATTTTGTCTGTTTCTATTGGGTTTGCTTTAAAGAATTTAATTTCGAGATCATTAATGTAGATGTCAGCAAGAAGGCCAGCTAGACTACTGCCCATTGCTAGACCATCATGTTGAATATATATTTTGTTGTTGAAGGTGAAGTAATTGTGGGACAGCACTAATTCAAGTAAATCCATCAGCTCACAGATTTCCATGTCACTTAACTTTTTATGTTGTAATAAGTTATTTTTTATTATTCGAAGTGTGTCTATTATAGGTATGTTTGTGTACAGGTTGATAATATCAAGGGATGCAAAGTTAGCTGCATTGGGAATGGAAATTTCTCTGATACTGTCAATCAAATCATAGGTGTTTTTTATGGAATAATTGGTTGGGAATGTATAATATTTCTTGAGTATTTCATGCAGTTTTTTAGTCACTTTGTACCCTGGGCTATTTATGGAATTCACAATCGGGCGTATCGGGTGTCCATCTTTATGAATTTTAGGTTGTGATCTAAGCTTTGGTGCTGTAGGGTTCATTATAACACATTGTTTGGCTTCAATGGATGTCAGCAGAAAGTTACAATTTTTTAACATGTCTTTTATTTTAGCTTGGTATTTGGGAGTGGGGTCAGATTTCAACTCAGTTATGTTATTATTCTTGAAAAATTCTAGGGTTTTCTTAATGTAATCAGACTCGTACATTATCACGGCTGTGCTGCCTTTGTCAGATTTAACAACAAGGGCACTACTGTTTGTTAGCTTTTTGTTAATTTGTTTCAGTGTTGCAGATTCATCATGTTTATTACTGTGGAGCCTTTGTGCATCTATGGTTTTCTTTATTATTTTGTTTGCATCATGGGCTAGAGCATTTTGATCATTCCGATCTAGTTTTGATGCTATACATGCTATTTTGGTGTTAGTTATTAGGTCTTTAACACTGTTGTAATCAAGTTTTGTGGCAATATTATGTTTAAGTCCCTTATTTAACAAATTTAATTCTGTGCTAATGAAATTAATGCTTGTTGTGTTAACTAATCTCTCAAAGAATTTATGTTGCACGGGAGGGCATTCATTTGGTGGAATGGGGGATTTTTTGGCAATCAGGAGTGAAAGCTTTTCTTTTTGTTTATGTGCAATTTTCAACATCTCTTTATTCACATTTAGTTGGGTTAGATCTAAGAAATTCGTGATTTGGCTTAGAGTGAGATAGTTGCTTAACTCTAAGTGCAGCATGTAGATGTCCCTGTTTAACAAGTCTTTTCGTTTGTAATGTGATCTAATTTCATTTTTGATCCATACAATTTCACATTTTCTCTTGGCTGCTTGTGCAGATTCACTCTGGTCTTTAACTACAACTCTTATGTAATTAGGAGTTACATTCTCTAAGATACATTGCTTATTAAATTTGATGGCAAGAATAGTTTTCATTAGTTTCACTTTCATTACATTACATTACAAACGAAAAGACTTGTTAAACAGGGACATCTACATGCTGCACTTAGAGTTAAGCAACTATCTCACTCTAAGCCAAATCACGAATTTCTTAGATCTAACCCAACTAAATGTGAATAAAGAGATGTTGAAAATTGCACATAAACAAAAAGAAAAGCTTTCACTCCTGATTGCCAAAAAATCCCCCATTCCACCAAATGAATGCCCTCCCGTGCAACATAAATTCTTTGAGAGATTAGTTAACACAACAAGCATTAATTTCATTAGCACAGAATTAAATTTGTTAAATAAGGGACTTAAACATAATATTGCCACAAAACTTGATTACAACAGTGTTAAAGACCTAATAACTAACACCAAAATAGCATGTATAGCATCAAAACTAGATCGGAATGATCAAAATGCTCTAGCCCATGATGCAAACAAAATAATAAAGAAAACCATAGATGCACAAAGGCTCCACAGTAATAAACATGATGAATCTGCAACACTGAAACAAATTAACAAAAAGCTAACAAACAGTAGTGCCCTTGTTGTTAAATCTGACAAAGGCAGCACAGCCGTGATAATGTACGAGTCTGATTACATTAAGAAAACCCTAGAATTTTTCAAGAATAATAACATAACTGAGTTGAAATCTGACCCCACTCCCAAATACCAAGCTAAAATAAAAGACATGTTAAAAAATTGTAACTTTCTGCTGACATCCATTGAAGCCAAACAATGTGTTATAATGAACCCTACAGCACCAAAGCTTAGATCACAACCTAAAATTCATAAAGATGGACACCCGATACGCCCGATTGTGAATTCCATAAATAGCCCAGGGTACAAAGTGACTAAAAAACTGCATGAAATACTCAAGAAATATTATACATTCCCAACCAATTATTCCATAAAAAACACCTATGATTTGATTGACAGTATCAGAGAAATTTCCATTCCCAATGCAGCTAACTTTGCATCCCTTGATATTATCAACCTGTACACAAACATACCTATAATAGACACACTTCGAATAATAAAAAATAACTTATTACAACATAAAAAGTTAAGTGACATGGAAATCTGTGAGCTGATGGATTTACTTGAATTAGTGCTGTCCCACAATTACTTCACCTTCAACAACAAAATATATATTCAACATGATGGTCTAGCAATGGGCAGTAGTCTAGCTGGCCTTCTTGCTGACATCTACATTAATGATCTCGAAATTAAATTCTTTAAAGCAAACCCAATAGAAACAGACAAAATCATTTATTATAAACGATATGTTGATGACACCCTGATATTATATGATGGGACAGCCACTGAAATTGAGGCCTTAGCTGGTAAACTTAATAATGTTCACCCCAAAATACAGTTCACAGTAGAACACCAAACCCAAAAAGGTATCTATTTTCTTGACCTAAACATAACACATCACAACAACAAACATAAATTTCAGAAATATAGGAAACCCACCACTTCAGATGTCATAATAAACAATACATCATGCCACCCAAATCAGCATAAACTAGCTTTTTTCAAATCAGCACTTAACCGTATCAACAAGATTCAAGCTGATCCTACTGCAAAAATTAATGAAATCAATATATTAAAAACAATAGCATCAAACAATGCTTATGACCCAAGCATAATTGAAAAATTAGATAAAAACATTATATCTAACAAAGCAAAACCAGTAAGCCAGACCTCAGTAGCAGAAGAAACCAAATACGTTTGTATGCCGTTTCTCGGCAATATCTCATACAAACTTGCTAAGCTATTCAAACCACATAATGTCAAAATAAGTTTTCACACTAACAACAAAATACAGAACAAAATAGTCCACAACACCAAAAGAGCCAGCACACCCTACCAAAAATCTGGTATATATAAATTAAGATGTGACAGCTGCTCCTGCTACTACATAGGGCAAACAGGTAGAAATTTTGAGATCCGATACAAAGAGCACACTGATGCACTTCGCCTAAACAACTTAAATAGATCCACTTTTGCTACTCATCTAGCAGATAATAAACATTCCATAACAGACATTAAAACTAACCTTCAAATCCTACACACTGTAGACAAGGGATTCAAGATGGATCTTCTCGAACAATTAGAGATTTTTACCCACAAACATAATTCCCCACATACCATTTTAAATGAGCAGACAGAATTGGCGAATAACTCCTTCTTTCAGAACTTTAAGGATTCTTTGAACTTAAAAAACTAAACAGTCATTCAGAAACAAAATGCCCCCCCCCCCTCTTCTCTTCTCTCTCCACATCACCCTCTCAACCCCCCCCCCTCTCCTCTTTCCTATACACCCCCCCCCCCACCGCCAACTCCTTTTCCACACCCTTTCAAGTATCAGCATCACTTATTATTTCAAGTTAACCATCAACCTCTCATCCCAGACATCATATGCCAAGATCAGCCAATGGAAGGAGCAAGAAATTAGCTGTCATAATACTCTCAATACCAATTATCTTAAATGTAACTGAAATATAATGTAAAAAATCTAGTTTTTTTTTATATACCTGTTAAAATTGCACAGTTAATTTATAAATAAACATTTTACTAGTTTAAGCTAATTTACATTTATTTTCTATGTAATAAAGACAAATCTCTTGTCAGTGTGTGTGATGACTAATAATGCCTCTGGTCAACTTGAAATCTTTGATACTGTAGTTATATTGCAATCTTTGGCTTGTTTATAATGCGTAAATCCTGTGTTCGTATCTGTGGCTAAGTGTGTTCAGCGATGTTTACGAAAAACAAGATATATGTTTCCAACAGTGCCTCATAAAAGTAATATACATCTAGTGAAAGTTTTAACTTGTGAAATTGTGAAAAACAAGACACAATGGTTTCAAAAATACGTCCTAAAAGAGATATATATATACCTGCAGAAAGATTTATCTGTAAGTAACACCTCAAAACGTAAATTAAACTGTAAATATTTCGTGTAACTGTACCACATGTAGTGATTATTTGTTCTTATACGTTAAACATAAATTATGCTGTAAATATTTCGTGTTACTGTACCACATGTAGCGATTATTTGTTCTCGTTTCTGTCTAGCCACAGATACTCAACCACCCACACAATGGGTACAAAAAAGCACTAAATGTATATACCATCTGATGATGAGTTGCTAGGCAGCTCGAAACCGGTCATGGTTAAATAAAATACATCTACATAAAAGGCGACTGGTTGCAGTAATTTCTGAAAACCTTTTCACACCACAGTCGCAGTGTTCCACATCCACAATGGATAAAAGTCTTAGATACATAGATTATTTCTCTTAGTATTTGTAGGATGACATTATTCGTGGAAATCAAACAAAATTTAGAAATATCATTAGCTGATAGTATCGTGTAGAAAAATGTCCTGGATTATGAGAAGTATGAGCCCCTGCCTTAATATAGCACTTTTGTGTAATAGTTATATTGTCTTCATTCGAATCTATTTTATGAATCTCCACATAGGTTAAGCAAGTAGTTAAAACTGTATCCAGTCAGAAGCTCTTCACGTTCATGATTGTCTAGAAGATTTACTTGCACACAAGTCAGTTTCCAGATATTATTATTATCACAGCAGACAAACTGCAGGACGCTGTTAAACACCACACACCAGCTGTTCTGTAAGTTATTCATTAGTAGAAACCACATGAATATGATAGAAAAGGAACTACAATCGCTTAGTAACGGAAATGCATCAGATGAGAAACTTATAAGGTTGGGTGGTTGGTTGGTTTGGGGGAGGGGACCAAATAGTGAGGTCATCAGTCCCATCGGATTATGGAAGGATCGGGTAGGAAGTCCGGCGTGCTCTTTCAAAGGAACCATCCCGGCGTTTGTCTGAAGTGGTTTAGGGAAAACACAGAAACCTAAACCAGCATGAACGGATGCGGATTTGAACCACTATTCTCCCGAATGTGAGTCCAGTGTGCTAACCCCTGCGCTGCCTCACTCTGAGACACCTATAAGTTTCTACAAACATTGTGTGAAATAACTTGCTGCCCATGTAGCAGCAGTTTGTTAAATTCATTTATTGAAACTTTTCAGAACGTTGGTCCGAGTTTTGATTAGTAAATGACTAAAAAACAATTTTTTTACGGTTGCTGGTATATTTCGCCGTTTTTCTTGCATGTAAATATAATACTTGTCATTCTTTTTATCTCATGATTTTTCAAATTAGAGTAATAGTTTAATATATGACAAAACTTCACAAAACAGAAAGAAATCAAAACTTATCTGTGTGGAGCTTTATCATGACAATGACGTAACTCACATTGTCCCACGGGGCGTCAGCTTACGACCAAGACCAGTTTACATCACAGAAAATTTTGAAAGAAGTTGCACTTACCTATACTGTGACACAGTGGCGGTTCGTCTTGTGGCACAATGGAGCAGTGAACACGCATAGAATTATTCGCTCCTGAGACAATTTTACAACGCATGAAAATTTAAAATTTAAAATCATCCATTCTCTTGCCTTTATGACACGTAAAATTATTTAGCAATATATATATATATATGTATATATATATATATATATATATATGATCTTCCCCACCAACGTGTTCAGTTATGTTTGAAACTGGCGGTCATCTCTCAAGTGTTCTGCTCGACGCACCCCGGAAGACAACATTCCAGCAGCTGTGTTTGTTAGCGAGGGAAGGAGAAGGGAGGGAGGCAGCAGGTGTCTCCTATCCTGAGCACTGCAGCAACTTTCAGCCGTGTATCCACCAGGAGTCTCCACTTACTCCCCTGCTGTAGAACCTTGCCGTGATGCTGTTCCTCTTACTCCCCAGTCGGCCCGCCAACATGACTCGCAAGTGGCAGACTTCGAATCTAATTCAAATCTACACTATTCTGCAAATTATCATATCTGTTGTGTTACTGATCGCTGTGAGCAGTTATATTTCTGAAATTGAAATATCGACAGAAGTCTAGTCAGTGACGACAGGTAGGCGTTTTCTCTTGTTTGTTATCAATACTGTGAACAGCTTTTACTGTTTGCTACATGGGTAGATTCGATACACAGTTGCGCGTTTGAAAACGTGAGTTTCCAGATGTGCAATATCTACAGCAATAAGTTAATATGTGTGATACTTCAGTGCAGATGTCTGGATCAACGACTTAGAAGACTGATGCCCGAGATCAAATTAGCGAAGCAGACCAAAAAAAAAAGTATTCAGACCATGCATGTACGAAGAAGTAGATGGATGTGCGATTGCGATATCACAAAAAACTGTTCTGTTTTCTGTGGTGTTTGTTTGCAAAAGAAAATGGGGGTGTGAAAAAATATGGATGCTAAGAGGCGTAGACAATCTTGGGCATTTAACATAGAAGTTAAAAAACGGAAGCAGTTCAGGTCACATACGAACACATACGTAGCTAAAGCACAATATTTTAAGGAAACATGATATGATACAACAACTGGGCAGTGCTTATTGGCAATTAGCTGAAAGACACAATGATTATATTCGCAAATATCGTTACACATTCCCTAAAATTGTGTATTGGATTAAAGTTTGCATTGTTTCTGAACTCGCCCTTCAGGACATTATGAATTCAGTGGCTCATCAAATGTAGGAATTTTCCACGGTCTTCTAGATTTCACTGCTGGATTTGATGCTGCACTTAGCGATCATCTTTCGAAGGCTACAGTTTTTAAAGGCACATGTAAAGATAATCAGAATAATTTCCTTTCCTGAATGGTGGATGTTTACCATGACCAAGTAAGAAAGAAAACTGCTGCCACTGATTTTCTAGCAGTTATCACAAATAAGACAATGTTATTTCAGCAATTCTACTGTTTGTTTTCACAGTTATCAGGATAAACCTATAGAAAAGTTTTAGACTTTCCTCACTCGTCCTGAACATTATCCAAAAACGTTAGCAAAATCGCTCTGAGAAACTTTGCTGTATATTGTGGATAACACAAGTAAAGTGATTTCCCAGAACTACGATGGTGCAGCTGTTGTGAGCGGCCGTTGTTCAGGTCTACAGACTCTTCTCAAAGAACATTTTAAACATACCTATTTCGTTCATTGTTATGCTCATAAGTTGAATATACACTCCTGGAAATGGAAAAAAGAACACATTGACACCGGTGTGTCAGACCCACCATACTTGCTCCGGACACTGCGAGAGGGCTGTACAAGCAATGATCACACGCACGGCACAGCGGACACACCAGGAACCGCGGTGTTGGCCGTCGAATGGCGCTAGCTGCGCAGCATTTGTGCACCGCCGCCGTCAGTGTCAGCCAGTTTGCCGTGGCATACGGAGCTCCATCGCAGTCTTTAACACTGGTAGCATGCCGCGACAGCGTGGACGTGAACCGTATGTGCAGTTGACGGACTTTGAGCGAGGGCGTATAGTGGGCATGCGGGAGGCCGTGTGGACGTACCGCCGAATTGCTCAACACGTGGGGCGTGAGGTCTCCACAGTACATCGATGTTGTCGCCAGTGGTCGGCGGAAGGTGCACGTGCCCGTCGACCTGGGACCGGACCGCAGCGACGCACAGATGCACGCCAAGACCGTAGGATCCTACGCAGTGCCGTAGGGGACCGCACCGCCACTTCCCAGCAAATTAGGGACACTGTTGCTCCTGGGGTATCGGCGAGGACCATTCGCAACCGTCTCCATGAAGCTGGGCTACGGTCCCGCACACCGTTAGGCCGTCTTCCGCTCATGCCCCAACATCGTGCAGCCCGCCTCCAGTGGTGTCGCGACAGGCGTGAATGGAGGGACGAATGGAGACGTGTCGTCTTCAGCGATGAGAGTCGCTTCTGCCTTGGTGCCAGTGATGGTCGTATGCGTGTTTGGCGCCGTGCAGGTGAGCGCCACAATCAGGACTGCATACGACCGAGGCACACAGGGCCAACACCCAGCATCATGGTGTGGGGAGCGATCTCCTACACTGGCCGTACACCACTGGTGATCGTCGAGGGGACACTGAATAGTGCACGGTACATCCAAACCGTCATCGAACCCATCGTTCTACCATTCCTAGACCGGCAAGGGAACTTGCTGTTCCAACAGGACAATGCACGTCCGCATGTATCCCGTGCCACCCAACGTGCTCTAGAAGGTGTAAGTCAACTACCCTGGCCAGCAAGATCTCCGGATCTGTCCCCCATTGAGCATGTTTGGGACTGGATGAAGCGTCGTCTCACGCGGTCTGCACGTCCAGCACGAACGCTGGTCCAACTGAGGCGCCAGGTGGAAATGGCGTGGCAAGCCGTTCCACAGGACTACATCCAGCATCTCTACGATCGTCTCCATGGGAGAATAGCAGCCTGCATTGCTGCGACAGGTGGATATACACTGTACTAGTGCCGTCATTGTGCATGCTCTGTTGCCTTTGTCTATGTGCCTGTGGTTCTGTCAGTGTGATCATGTGATGTATCTGACCCCAGGAATGTGTCAATAAAGTTTCCCCTTCCTGGGACACTGAATTCACAGTGTTCTTATTTCAATTTCCAGAAGTGTATTTTAACCTAAGCAACGAGTCAGAATACGAATGTTAGAAACTTTTTGCTGGCCTTAGTGGTCGAGTAGAAGGTCGCCTCGGTGTGTGCCTGGAGATAAATAATTTCCCAGGAGGCCGCATGTAAGGCCGCCCTGTTAGTGTGAACAACAGTTTCCAGGTGCTGTCTGTGGCTGACACTGTCCGTCAGCCAGATGCAGTCGTTTGTCCTGTTTGAGAGGAAACCTCTCAGCCTGCAAGATCTGGTCAATCACAGAGGGTGGGATTGTTGGTACTTGGGAGCTCCAGTGTTGGGCTTGTTATGAGGCTGCCAGGGAGAAAGCCAATGTTCGCTCCATGTGCATACCAGTTTGGGTCATTCCAGATGTGGAAAGGGTCCTTCGGAAAGGGTCCTTCCAGAAGCCATGAAGAGCAAAGGGTGCAGCCAGCTGCAGGTGGTGGCTCACGTCGGTGTCAATGATGTGTTTCGCTTTGGATCGAAAGAGATTCTCTCTAGTTTCGAGTAGCTAACAGAAGGGCTAATGGCTGGCAGTCTTGCATGCGAGACGAAAGCAGAGTCACCATTTGCAGCATAGTCGGCAGGACCGACTGCAGCTCTCTAGCACAGAGGCGAGCGGAGGGTCTGAATCAAATGCTCAGACAGTTCTGCGATCGTTTAGGCCGCAGCTTGCTCAACTTACGCCATAAGATGGTTGGGTTTCCGGTTCCGCTGGATAGGTCAGGAGTCCACTACACGCAGGAGACGGCTACACAGGTAGTATGGGCTGTGTGTCGTGGGCTGGGCTGTCTTTTAGGTTAGAGGGTCTCGGGGTAACACAAAAAGGGCCTCAGTCTCAAAGGGTACAGGTTGATCACAGGAAGTACGTAGATCCAGGACCCATCGATATAACAGTTGTAAATTGTTGTATCTGTGTTGGGAAAGTAAAAGAACTCCAAGCGCTAACAGAAAGCACTGATGCTCAAATCGTTATAGGAACTGAAAGTTGGCTAAAGCTGGAGAAAAGTTTAGCCGAAATTTTT
This sequence comes from Schistocerca americana, assembly GCF_021461395.2. NCBI lineage: Eukaryota > Metazoa > Arthropoda > Insecta > Orthoptera > Acrididae > Schistocerca > Schistocerca americana. The sequence goes on from NC_060130.1 coordinate 466,524,497, forward strand.
GCAAAGAACCTAACAGTGTTCAGAAAAAAATAGGCTAAACACAGTTGGCGGTGGCGTCTTTGTTGCTGTTAGAAGTAGTTTATCTTGTAGCGAAATTGAAGTAGATAGTTGCTGCAAGTGAGTATGGGCAGGGGTCATACTTCGCAAACGGAATGAAATAAAACAGACATAAAAAAAGTTCTGCATCACCTCGGTTCCCAGAACTCCTCAAGGTAGACATTGACTTTGACTATTGTATAATAGACACAGTCCCTCTGACTGTTCAGAGATGTCACTAAACCCGCACAAAGATGTAAATAACCATGCATTAGCAGCACCTATTAGATGGAGGGGGTCCGACAGCCGATCAGTTCCAGGAAGGAGGTACACGGCTCGTGTTGTCTGTACTTCAACTATGCCTAGACGGTCAATACCGCTGTTCGATCGCGTCCGCATTGTTACTTTGTGTCAGGAAGGGCTCGCACCAAGGGAAGTGTCCCGGAGTCTTGGAGTGAACCAAATCGATATTGTTCGGACATGGAAGAGAAACAGAGAGACAGGAACTGTCGAGAATATGCCTCACTCAGGCCACCCAAGGCCTACTACTCCAGTGGATGACCGCTACCTACGGATTATGACTCGGAGGATACATGACAGCAACGCAATAATGCTTTTCATGCAACCACAGGATGTTGTGTTACGACTAAAACTGTGGGCAATAGGCTGCATAATGCGCATCTTTACTCCTGACGTCCATGGCGAGGTTCATCATTGCAATCACGACACCATGCAGCTCCGTACAGATGGGCCCAACAACGTGCAGAATGGACTGCTCAGGATTGGCATCACGTTCTCTTCACCGATGAGTATCGCTAATGCCTTCAACCAGACAATCGTCGGAGGCGTGTTTGGAGGCAACCCAGTCAGGCTGAACGCCTTAGACACTCTGTTCAGCTAGTGCAGCAAGGTGGAGGTTCCCTGCTGTTTTGTGTTGGCATTATGTGGGGCTGAAATACGCCGCTGGTGGTCAAGGAAGGCGCTGTAATGGCTGCACGATACGTGAATGTCATCCTCTGACTGACAGAGCAACCGTATCTGTAGCGTAGTGGCGAGGCATTTGTCTTCATGGACGACAGTTCGCGCCCCCATCGTACACATCTTGTGAATGACTTCCTTCAGGTTAACGACATCGCTCGACTAGAGTGGCCAGCATGTTATCCAGACATTAATCATACCAAACATGCCTGGGATAGATTAAAAAGGGCTGTTTATGGACGACGTGACCCACCAACCACTCTGAGGGACCTACGCCGAATCGCCATTGAGGAATGAGACAATCTGCACCAACAGTGCCTTGATGAACTTGTGGATAATATGCCACGACAAATACAGATAATGCAAGAGGACGTGCTACTGGGAATTAGGGTTACTGGTGTGTACAGCAATCTGTATAGTGGTACAATCTGCAGTGTATGGTTTTCATGAGCAATAAAAAGGGTGGAAATGATGTTTATGTTGATCTCTATTCCAATTTTCAGTACATTTTTTGGAACTCTCGGAACTGAGGTGATGCAAAAAAAATTTTATGTGTTTATATGTCGGGTCACAAGCCCAGGTGTGAACCCAAAGTTATCGGCAGCCTCCTTATAAATTTTTATAAAGTGTTCTTAGCTAAAGAGCCTTGTATTACCAGCTGGGGTGACTGCGATATACAACTACAGAATGAATCGCGTGTTTGACCCTGTGCAGGCCTGTTTACGTGTTTTAAACTCTAACAAACTGTATTTACAATGTGTTTATCTGTGTTCTCCACTAACCATAGTCATACGATGTGAACTAACAAAAACATTACAAACAGTAGCTGCGTGGATTCTTCTTCTTATTTTTTTAGCAAAGTTCTGCTGTATGTCTATTGAGTTAATAGTGGTACATGGGAGTTTACTGCTGTGTTTGATGTTTCCCTCGAAAAAAAGAGCCATCTGCCTCTAAGCTGTCATGGATCTGCGTTAAAGGATGATACAAATTGGATGGAGTGATCGGTTGAGTGGGGTTGTAGCGAGGTATGACTTAATTTTACACTGATGATGCATTCTAGGTAGAGGGAGGTGTTGCTCCATGCCATTTATCACGCATTTAACCACTTTTTCCTTTGTTCTCTCGGGGTGTATTAGTCGTGTGGTATAGTATACAATTGCGTGTTTTGTGTGTGTGTGAGTTGGAGAATAATCTATCTGCGATCGTTAACAGCAAACGTCTCCATGCCACAGTCATCAGAGGGCTTCCAACGAATGTGAGATGATGAAACATATCCGTCAATGTAAAACCTGTTTCGTTGCCCTCAGAAGAATGAAGATGCCGTACTCCATTTTTCTCACATCTTGGACATAAATCGGGTCTTCAGTTTCATATAGCTAGGAAGCGGCTGTTACTATACTTTTCATGTTTGTCCTATCCAAAATGCATCAATTGGATCGTTGGAGAGGGGTCAGGTCTTTTTAGTAGGTTGGTGTATAACACGCGCAAATATTCTCGTAGAAAACCAAAAGTACATGGGTATCTCAGCAATACGATCATATACATACGGAAAACTGTGGGAAAAAATATGGGAAGTGACATAAAATCAGAAAAATTCGAGGAAAACCTGGTATAATAAAAGAAATTGACGTGAAATACGTATAAATGGAGGGAAATAGCATGAAATATGTAAAATAACGAAAACCTAGAAGATTATGGAAACTGACTGAGAATACATAAAACTGGAGCCAAATACTATGAAAAGAGCACTGAGCAAAATCAATAAAATTGCTTTTTCCGGAGGAGGAGAGTAAACTGATGTTACATATACACACCTTAATAGTCGAGAGTGGAGGCATTCTAGAGACGTGGCGTGAAGGCGAAACGGCAATATTATCCTGCACATGAGCAATACAACCCAACATCGGCCATAACTTCTGTGTGCCAGAGGAAGGTTACCAGGGGCGGTGGTAAACTTCGGTAAGACTGTTACATCTCCTCTGACTACTAATCGACGTTTTTCTTCCTTCGTATGCATTTTCAGCTGTCTACGATCATTTTATAGGGCTGTTGTGAGCGTATCATAATTTCCGAACCGAAATGGGGCTTGAACTTTGTAAACGACAGGCGCCATACATCACTGGAAACCTATGTAGTGTTTTTATTACAAAGAATCGATGTTTTCTTCGTTGTTCAAGGTAGCAGCTTTATACTTTACAGTTTGTCACCATAGTTTATCATGGAGAAACTTGCAGGGAGAAAGTATGTCAAGCGCTGGGAATATATTTTTCACACTGGAACATTAACAGCGTTGTATTCCACAATACTTATAGGTCGGAAGCTGCGCCGCTGTAGCAACACATCGTTTTTTAAATGCAGAACCGTGGAGCCTTAGGACTGTATGTGTTTATGTTCCACGATCATTTATTTCTTACCAATCCTTCTTGGTACTGACCCCAGACACTAGAACACTACTTCTGAAATGACAGCACAGTTGATTTACGTAAAATGCTTCAAACTGCGTCCTTCTGGAGCTCCAGCATACATAAACCACACGTTCCTTCTTCATAACCGTATGTTATATCATCACAACTCTCTCATATCTGCTATACACCGACAAGGGGTGTTCACTTCCTCGACATGCGCGTATCTGGAGAGATCTTGTACACTTGGATGGGTGCTGTGGGTAAGATTTGTGCAGAACAATCTTCACTAAGCAGCAGTTCTGGACTCCGTTCGGTGTGCATAGTGTGCATATAGTAGCCTCCTACTTATGGCCAGCTGCAAATTAGATTGGTGACAGAGTTTCAGGGAGGTTTGGTCAAAGCCAATGCGGGGAGATCTCTCAATCTTCAACTTTATCCTAAGAATGTGAGAGTGCTCTGTGACCCCCAGCCGCATAGGGGAAGATGGGCAATCGTAATCGTAAATAACGCACTGTTCGTGGTACTAGAAATATGTAGCTCATTATAGGATTCTGTCTGGTATAGTTAGGCATATATATATGTTCGAGAAATATCAATGAATGGACGTACTACACAGTCATCTATCTACATTCGCTGTCTCGTATATGGTACTCGCAAAGTAGTGGAGGGGTGGTTTATTGATGATACAGAAACTGGGAAGCACGCAGCAGCCTCATTGGTCCGTGTTGAAATTACAGAAAAACTTGTAAATTTGTTAAAATTGTTCACATTGTCAACTGTGGTTCTTATTACAGTAAATACACAGCGTCTGTTCATTCCCATGAGCCCACTGGTACACTGTTCATTACCACATGATGATCGACTGACATCACTTGTTTGAGATGGAGAGAGAGTGTTAGTGAGAGCAACACCCTCATAGGATGGCCTACACGAAAACAGTGATTGCACACATGACTGCAATATGATGGATCAATCAAAACAGGACACCTAGACACTGCTCCCACATCATTGTAGCAGATGACTTTAAATGTAGTTGTCATCAATCACCCTCGGAGAGTTGTTTGCCGGCCGGGGTGGCCGAGCGGTTCTAGGCGCTACAGTGTGGAACCGCGCGACCGCTACGGTCGCAGGTTCGAATCCTGCCTCGGGCATGGATTTATGTGATGTCCTTAGGTTAGTTAGGTTTAAGTAGTTCTAAGTTCTAGGGGACTGATGACCTCAGAAGTTAAGTCCCATAGTGCTCAGAGCCATTTGAACAGCTGTTTGGAAATGCCCCTCAAAGCCACAAAACTCTACCAGTTTCCATATGTCATCTTGTCTTCTGCATATTTTTGTCAATAAGAAGCAATGCCTCTGTCTTTCATTTCAATCATCCTATGTGTATTGTGGAAGAAACAGCAGCATAATTTACACCATGCGATGCACAGTTTTCTGTGAGAGCCAATGGATTGAGACGTGTTAATGTCAGGTTAGCACCTGACACAAGCAGTAGGACAACCTTCGTGTCACCCCAATGGCGTCATCCGAGAAGGCGGCCATGAAGTCAGTTGATGACGTCATCTAAGATGGCGGCCATGATGACAGATGATGAAGCAAGTGCCAGACCTCCCCTGCCACTAACCCCTGGTGAGAAGTTTGAATTTTGGCGGGAAGATAGTACAATTGGGCTACCTCCATTAACCTAACCCCCACCCCAGAAAATGGAAGGAAGTTCAAATTACATGAAGACAATACAGCACACCTAAGAAAATGGCGGGAAAGAAGGGGCAATTGGGCTACCCCCCACTAACCTAAGTCACATCGCCCTAGGAGCAGGGGGAAGTTTGAATTTTGGAGTATCTCTACTACTAACCTAAGAAAAATTGGCGGAAAAGAAAGGACACTTCGACTAACCTCAGTCACCTGACACACCACCTCCTCCTAGGGATTCGTGGGAAAAGGACTCAGCCTGCACTGGGTGCTGGAGAGAGGAAGGAGCGTAAGTTTACTTATTTTGGAACAAATTGTTTTGGGATGCGGTGTATTTATCACAGTGATACAGATCACACGCTCTGGCATGCTACACAGCATACAGACCTGCAAACTACTCCTAAATAACTCATGTATAATCCCCTACACATGTGCTTTCTAATTGTAAATTGTCAAAATAACGCACTGCACAGCCTACAGACATGCAAACCACTCTTAAATAATGCAATACATTTACGTCCAGAGAGCCAAACAAGTCGTAATTTGTCAAAATAATAATCCATCGAAAAGACTCTGCGAACATGCTTGCTTATCGTCAAATGTCGAAATCATGCACCAGTCTTTATTGAAACAATTGGAGACAGCACCACCATCCAGTGGATTCGCCAGGAGGTCTGCACTCCAACTGACCTAGTACACAGTGCCACCACCAAAGAGCACTATCATCCCTCTCATCAGTTCAACAGCTTTCTCTCTCTCCTGCGATTCTAATGGGACACGTCTGATGTGCCTAGCCTGCATGTGCACATAGTGGCGTCATAGCGTATAGCCCACAAGTGCATACGGACGTCGCATCTCTATCTAAATAAGCGCCAAGTCGTCCTCTGAGCCATGCGGCTGCGTGTTCACCGCTGCTGACTTCATTCCCTTCTGTACCTGCACTCCAGCGAAGACCTATTTGCAAAGCAACTCACCCTCACAGACGCTATAGAGAAACTGTTCCACCGCTCGTGACATGTGTGTGTGATGTGCCTACTGATGTCTCAGATTATGCAACAGAAATCTGCTCGTGATTGTAATGGTACTCGTGGGACGTGTATAGCCAGCGTGTGCATAGTGATGTCACAGCGTACAGCCCGCATACATATAGAAACGTCACAGATCGAGCAATAGAAATCTGCCCACAATTCAAATGGAACACGTGGACAGCGCTAACCCGGCCCCGACTCCTCCCCAACCGCGACTGCCACAGCATCGCTCTGGCGTCCATGGGTCGCCCTCCCTCAGTCTAGAGGGTTAGGGCTGCAGCAATCACACCTGCCGCCACACTCCCAGTAAGTAGCCGCTCACACCTACTCTACTGTCACGTCCTTGCTGATCACGTGAGGTACAGCCCACACCCATGTCCACCTCACCACAGAGCTCCAGGGTGCACTCACACCAATCCAATATGCGAAATGCCTCTGGGCTGCACGTGTATTTACCATTGCTGCCGCTATACCTATGTATACTGACATCACAGACCCCACAATAGAAACCAGTTCCAGAATAGCACAGGCTGCTTTCCCCCTAGTGATCCTAATGGACGATCCAGCCATGCATACCTGCCACAGCATGACTGACACCCTGCCAAGAAACATCCGCAAGGCGACTCGCCATCGCCGGCCGAAGTGGTCGTGCGGTTAAAGGTGCTGCAGTCTGGAACCGCAAGACCGCTACGGTCGCAGGTTCGAATCCTGCCTCGGGCATGGATGTTTGTGATGTCCTTAGGTTAGTTAGGTTTAACTAGTTCTAAGTTCTAGGGGACTAATGACCTCAGCAGTTGAGTCCCATAGTGCTCAGAACCATTTGAACCATTTTTTTTTGACTCGCCATCTAAAAGGTTCTCTATGTTATTCTGACGTCACATGGCTTTGTAAAATAAGAGCCAAGTCGACCTTCGGAAATTGTATAGGGTTCTAGGAATAGTTAACTCTCGCTTTCTTGATGTCTCAGCTTGTATGCACGGAAATTCTTGCCCTAACAGGACCTGTTTACGAAAATAGAGCGGAATAACGCCGAATATATTCCTCACGATAGCTTTAATGTGTCACCCCATCCATAACGTGTTACCCTTCATGTTTTCAACACACACAAACGTTCTTACCGCTATGTAGAGACTACTATATCCTAGCACAAAGGATCTGCATGAATTGAGCATTATGACTGGTTCTTATTGAGTTTACTGATGCCATCGGTATCGAAGCACCATCCACCTTTTCTTTCTTTCTGCAGACGAGACTTTCAGCGATAAAATTATTTTGCACAGATCGCTAAATTGCATTGCCAGTTAAACCCCCAAAGTTGTCTACAGATCATCAAATACACACAAGACTCACAAGAATATTGGAAGCCAGGAACATGTTTACCAGTGTAACTACAATTAAATATTACGATTGCTGCTACAGTCTGACACCGAGTGATGTACAGGTAATGTCTCCTCTTGACGGCTGTGATTTGGGAACGAATCTCAGTATCTATAGTGCACATAATTTTCCATGTAAAAAATCTCTCTCATACCCTCGTGGTTATCGATGTGCTGAACCTATACGTCCCTCACGATAGGACACACGGTCATCCTCCCTAGTCATTCCACAACATAAACCACAGTAACTTTACAATGCAATATATACACATTTTAAACAACATAAGGCCACACTAACTTTACAATACGATATAGACACATTTTACACAAACAGTGCCGTTAACTTTTATATCTGTACACCACCCAAAAAAATTGTGGAATGCCTACATTCACGCCGGCTATGTGTCATGACGCTCCTCAGTCCTTGGGAAGCACCGTGGGCCTTTTCTTTCTTTCTACAGACGTTACATTCAGCGGCAATAAACTATTTTGCACTGATCGTCATATTGCACTGACAACTAAAACTCGTAAAGTGCCATACATATCGTCAAATAGACAAAGACTCTTACTCAATTACACTGCTCTCCCACAGAGGACACGAACTTGAATATTAGGGTGCGAAACTGATCTCCAACCCAGCAATATATAACCGTGTACCGTGTCAATGTAGTAGACATACAGTTCATATCCTCCGCCGTACAAAAGCATCCCAAATGGCTCTGAGCACTATGGGACTTAACATCTGTGGTCATCAGTCCCCTAGAACATAGAACTACTTAAACCTAACTAACCTAAGGACATCACACACATCCATGCCCGAGGCAGGATTCGAACCTGTAACCGTAGCGGTCACGCGGTTCCAGAGTGAAGCGCCTAGAACTGCACGGCCACACTGGCCAGCAAAAGCATCCCTTTTGCTTCAGAAAGCCGACAGTGGATTGAAGCCACTCTCAGAACTGTTGTGCAAAGACTGTCTCGTTTCCCCTCCTCAGTACAACCGTGTTACTGTTTCTAGTCCGGACCTGCCTGTTTGCTCTCATTTCTACACCCATCTCCAGACTCTAGGATTACAAGAACATATCTAATTTCGCATGGTTTGCACACAGCAGAATCCCACCGATCGGTCACGCAACTTAATACGAAGATATAGACTGGGAATTTTTCTATACAAACCCAAAACAATTAGCTAGTTGGAGCATGCTCTAGACCACTGAGTAACTAGAAACAAACAGACGAAAAATAATATTTCCACCCACAAATACCGATCTCAGTGATGTAACAGATTCGAAATCATCCCTATAATTTACAAGGTCAACTAAGGTGTTTCTAGGCCCACCCGGTTAGCTGAGCTGTCTAACGCACGGCTTTCCGGAGTGGGATGGTGCGCCTCGTCCCCGACATGAATCCGCCCAGTGGACTTGTGTCGAGGTCCGGTGAGCCGGCCAGTCTGTGGGTGGTTTTTAGGCTGTTTTCCATCTGCTTCAGCGAATGCGGGCTGGATCCCCTTATTCCGCCTCAGCTACACTATTTCGGCGATTGCTGCACAAACAAGTTCTCCACGTACGGGTACACCACCATTACTCTACCATGCAAACATAGGGGTTACACTCGTTGGGTGTGAGACGTTCCCTGGTGTGGGGGGGGGGGGGGGGGGGGGTCCACTGGGGGCCGAAACGCACAATAACCCTTGGTTCGGTGTGAGGCGGTGGAGGGGTGAAATGGACTGCAGCAGTCGTTGTGGGCTTTTGGACCACTGCGGCTGTGGCGGGGACAGAGCCTCTCAGTCCTTTCTAGACCCCCGGTTAACACACAACATACAACATACAAGGTGTTTCTAATGTCTAGAGAACCGGCAAACGTGTCTTCCGCCTTCTAGACGTGCACACCACAGTCGATCTTCTCTCAACTAAGTAAACATGGGAAATGTGAAGAAACGTTAAACTAAACAATTCAAATGGGAAGGAACAATGGCCCAGCGCAAACACATGTCCATATTGAATCTTGTCAAATGTCCACGCGAACACATAAGCTATTCAACACATACTAAGTATTAGTTCGTTATTCAGTCGTCTAGAGGACAACACGGTTAATTCATCTACATTCATACACTCCAACAGGTCTCCCCATTCAGAGGGCTTCTACCGTTAATGGGAAACATGAAGCATCCCTGCACAGGTCACCAGCACTGCACTCAAGCATGCACAGTAGTTAGGGTATTTTTAACATGTGGCCAATTACGTCTCTCTTTCTAAGACACATTGGTAGCAGTCCTGAGACCTCAATTGTAACATTTAGTTGTAAGTACAAGAATAAAATATATATGTGAGTGGGGAAGTTGAGGAAGTACTTGCGTATCTTCTGGTTCGCACCGAACAATTTGTACATGTGAACAAGTGTGCAGCAACAAGAGGAATCCAAGAAAACGTCGACATCGAAATGAAGGGAATCAGGGAGGCAGTCAATTTTTTCCCCACAAGGCAGCATTATACTGTATGTCTATTGAGGTACCAGTGATACACACGAGTTGGCTACTGTATCTGATGCTTTTCAGGAAGACAGATAACCATCTCGCTCTAAACTTACTTGCATCTGCAATAAGGATAACAGAGGGTGCATGCGGTGATCGACTGAGATGGAGCTGTAACGAGGTACGATTTGATGGTTGACTGATGGTGCATTCTAGATGAACTTCGATTTATGCGATGTACTCCATCCCCCCTGTCACATCTTGGGTGTAAAATTGAGACTTCAGCGTCATAACTAAGTTAGCAATAGGTGCTTGTGAGGCACTGCAATCCCGTGTACACATTTGCTGTTTACAGAGTTAGTGATGGAATGACTTGTAATTTTCATGTCGGACGCTGCTGCTATGCATTTATCTATTTCTTGTAAGAGGTATTCGCCATTACTAACGATCATTTTATACAGGGCTGATGCAGGCATAGTATAATCTCCGAACCGAGATCGGATGTGAACAGTGGGTGCTATTCATCTCCAGAAAGGTATATTGTACTCGTATCACACAGAGCCATTGTTTTAAGGAAGTAGTTTTTTCGTTTTACAGTTCGATAGCATAGTTTATCGTATAGAAACCAGGAAGAAGGATGTTTGTCCTGCGCTTGAAATATATTTCTTACATTGGAAAATTTAACAGTGCTACATTCCATACGACTGATAGGTTGGAAACGGAAGTGATCTAACATTATAGCCCATTTTAAGTGTAGAACTTTGTAGCCTTAGGAGTGCGTGTGTTTATGTTCTGTCTTACCAATACCTTCCAGGTACCGATCCTAGACTCTAGAACAATACTTTAGAGTAGATAGCCTGGTTGATTTTACGTAAAAATGCTTCGAACTCCATCCGTCTGGAGCTCCTTCGCGCATAAAAATCATTCGTTTCTTGCTCTTCTTAACCGTCTGCTATTACATCACGACACTTTGAAATTTGTTACTATACATCGATAAGGAGTGCTAAGCTCCTCGCCATGGGCGCATCTCGATAAATATCATGCACTTGGATGGGTGAGGACTCGGAAAGCTCCACTCATTCACGAGTCGTGGAGTGTAGCGGTCTTCTTGTGATCGGTTGCAGATTAATTCGCTAACGGTGCTGCAGGGCGGGTTGGTCAACGACAGTGTGAAGAGGGTCTTTCACTCTGTAATTTTACCCTAAGACAGCGAGAATGCTCTGTGACTCACATATGCATAGATATAAATCGTAAATTAAACCCCCCTGTGCTTGAGGTGTTAGAAATATGTAGAGCCCTGTCTGGTATACTTTGATGATTTATGTGCTCGAGAATTAACACTGAATGGACGTGGTGAGGAATCATCTATCTACATTTGAAATGATACTCGCAAAGTAGAGAAGGGGTGGTTTAGCTATGATACTGAAATTGGGGAAACATGCTGTCACATCATTAGCCGCTGTTGAAGTTACTGTAAAATTGCTAAAATTGTTCCGACTATCAACTGTGCTGTTTATTATTACAGTACATCGACAGTGTCTTTTCCATCCCATCCGTGTGCTGCACAGGATTAGCCGAGCGATCTCAGGCGCTGCAGTCATGGACTGTGCGGCTGGTCTCGGCGGAGGTTCGAGTCCTCCCTCGAGCATGGGTGTGCGTGTTTGTCCCTAGGATAATTTAGGTTAAGTAGTGTGTAAGCTTAGGGACTGATGACCTTAGCGGTTAAGTCCCATAAGATTTCACACACATTTTTTTCATCCCATTCGTGCACTGGTGCGCTGTTGGTTACTACATAATGGTTGACTGGCCATGCTTGTATGAGTTGGGGAATGAGTTTTGTGAATGGGTGACACCTTCTGGGGGTTGCTAGCAGCGACCACATAAATCAGTGCAATGTGAGGAATCAGTCGAAAGACAGCGCAGAGCCATAATCTATTCCATCACTGTGAGAGATGAGTTTAAATGTAGAGGTCGTCAGTCACTTTTGGACATCAGTGTGGAAACTCTCCACAGTGCACCCAAACTCTTCTAGTTTCCTTATGTTGTAACTGTTTTTTTTTAATCATCCAGTGTTTAGGTAACAGCAGTAATAATATGGTTTACACATTGCAACGTCTGTAGGTGGCCCAATTGACCTATCTTCCCTCTAAAATTCAAACTTCCCGTTATGGGGGCCATGGAAGAGGGTGTGCGGCACTTTCCAGCCACCTTGAGTAGTGGTACTCGCATCATCAGATAACGTCACGGCAGTCATCTTAACGGTACTTTGGGGGGTGGGGGGTTATGTCCTTGTTGTCTGCGAGAAGCAGTAGATCAGAACGTCTTAATGTCAGTTTAGAACCTGACAAAGACCTCAACGTCGTGGGAGAAACACAAAATGTTTGGCAGTGTACAAAACGTATTAGAGCAGAAAAAAATAATGTTTCAAACAACGAGACGGGGTCACAGGGAGCGTCTCTTGCGGCTTACAGTATGGGCTGTGGAGAATATGGTCATCCTCCTACGGTGCAGGTGATGGAACTTTAAACTTGTCTGTGCTGTTGATCAATACTTGTATATTTAATAAGATCTTCACATGTGCTCGATGCCTGCACGCATGCGGTATTTGTTTTCGATATATGGGAGGAGGGAGATGCAGTAAAAACCTTATCAAGTTATCTATCGGGTGAAGTTAGTTGAGCTTTTATAGGCCGTAATTTTTCTCTGATGGATCTGTAGCATTTGTGTGTAGTTTTGAGAAGCACCACAATGCAGTAGCAAAGTCCACGTCCTTCCCCCAGTTCCCGTACTGTCGTTTATACTACTTCGTGCTGCAGGAGCAGGCTTCGTTTCCCTCGAATGGTAAAAACACAGTTCTGTCGTAGTAACTCAGCTTTGCCTGTTTCTGCATGGATTGCAGGAGGTGGTAGATATAGTTTCCTCTGACCCCTACTCAGTTCCGACTTACACTGGAACGATCACGTGTGCAAAGGTGCAGGGGTGGTAGCGTAGAGTTTACAGGATGCATAGGGGCTACCTAAAACGACGCGGTAATTTTACTGTAGCAGATAGATTCGAGAAAGCTGGATCGTTTGGAGATATGAGTATGCGAGAAATATGATTGAATAGTGGTTGTAATCATTTAAGGATCCATTGCAGGTATGTGCGTGAATGGAAAGACTTGATTCCAAATCCCAGACAGCATTTCTAGCGGATAGCTTGGCATTAGAGATCTGAAAAGCTAGTGTACATTTCTTATGACCTCAATCATCACACCATCTAATTCTGTTTGTGATCCTTCTCAATCAACCGTTGCCTATAGCCCAGTGGATATATCACGGACCCTCTGACATTGCATCGAGACGGAATGTGTTACAAATACTATAGAATTATCTAGCTGGGGCGGTGTGAGGGAGTCGCAAATACCGCTTACGTACCACGTTCTTTAGCCGAATCACTTTCAAAATGCGGTAATTTATAACGATGTTGCACTGTCAGCGACGTGTTGTTCTGATAATACACATTCCTACGATCACCGTCTCGGTATTTGTCTGGAAAAAACCACCTCATTCAGAGGTAATGACGTACCTCGATATATAAAGCCAGTATAGCTTTTAACATTGATGCTTGTGTGCAACTGTAGAACCAAGATCGCTTGGGACAGTAACATACAGTAGTTGAAGCGATCGGGCTTTTTTAACATGTGGCCGGTTATGTCTCTCTTTATAAGATACATTGGTAGCACTCCAGAGACCTCAATGGTAACATTTAGTTGTAAGTATAGGAATAAAATATATATATGACCGGTTTCCTAGGGTGATGATTCTACCTGAGCGTGCTTGACGTGCAGTGCTGGTGACCTGTGCGGGGATGATTCACTTTTTCCTTTAATGGTAGAAGCCCTCCGAATGGAAAGACCTTTTGGAGTGCATGAATGTAGATGAATTAACCGTGTTGTCCTCTAGACGACCGAATAACGAACTCATACTTAGTATATGTTGGTTCAAAATGGTTCAAATGGCTCTGAGCACTATAGGACTTAACATCTATGATCATCAGTCCCCTAGAACTTATAACCACTTAAACCTAACTAACCTAAGAACATCACACATATCCATGCCTCAGGCAGGATTCGAACCTGCGACCATAGCGGCCACGCGGTTCCAGACTGAAGTGCCTAGAACCACATGGCCATACCGGCCTGCCTTAGTACGTGTTGGATAGCCTTCGTGATCGTGTGGAAATTTGACAAAATTCAATTTGGACATGTGTTTGCGCTGGGCCATTATTCCCTCCCATTTGAATTGTTCGGTTTACTGTTCCTTCACATTTCCCATCTTTACTTAGTTGAGAGAAGATCGATTGTGGTGCACACATCTAGAAGGTGGAAGACACGTTTGCCAAATCTCTAGACATGAGAAACACCTTACTTGACCTAGAAATTATAGGAATGATTTCGAATCTGTTACCTCACCGAGATCGGTATTTGCCGGTGAAAATATCATGTTTCCTCTGTTAGTTTCTAGTTACTCAGTGGTCTAGAGCAGGCTCCACCAATCTCAAAGTTTCTGGTTTGTATAGAAATAATTCCCAGGCTATATCTTCAGAACTATGTTGCGTGAGCGATCAGTAGGATACTGCTGTGTGCAAACCATGCGAAATTAGGTTTGTTCTTGTATTCCCAGAGTCTGGAGATGGGTGCAGAAACGCGAGGGTGGGGGGGGGGGGGGAGAACCAGTCTTTGCACGACAGTTCTGAGAGTGACTTCGATCCACTGAAGGCTTTCTGATGTAAAAGGGATGCTTTTGTAATGCGGAGGATATGAATTGTATGTTTAGTACATCGAAACGGTATGCAGTGATATATTGCTGGGTTGGAGATCAGTTTCACGCTCTAATATTCAACCTCGTGTCCTTCATGGGAGAGTAGTGGAATTGAGTAAGAGCCTGTCTGTATTTGACGATATATATGGCACTTTGTGAGGTTTAGTTGTTGGTGCAATATGGTGATCAATGTAAAATAGTTTATTGCCATAGCATGTCACATTTGTAGAAAGAAAGAAAAGGCAGATGGTGCCTCCCTAGAATGGAGAAGCGTCGTGACATATAGCTGGTGTGAATGTAGACATACCACAATTTTTTCGGGTTCTGTACAGATACAAAAGATAATGGCACTGTTTGTGTAAAATGTGTCTATATTGCATTGTAAAGTTACTGTGGCCTTATGTTGTTTAAAAAGTGTATACTGTATATTGCATTGTAAAGATACTGTGGTTTATTTTGTGGCATGACTAGAGAGGATGACTGTGTGTCCTATCGTGAGGGACATATAGATTCAGCACATCGATAAACACAAGGGTATGAGAGAGATTTTTTACGTGGAAAATTATGTGTGCTACAGATACTGAGATTCGTTCCAGAAGCATAGCCATCAAGAGGAGACATTACCTGTACATCACTCGGTGTCAGACTGTAGCAGCAATCGTAATATTTAATTGTAGTTACACTGGTATACATGTTCCTGGCTTCCAATATTCTTGTGAGTCTTGTATGTATTTAATGATCTGTAGACAACTTTGGGGGTTTAACTGTCAATACAATTTAGCGATCTGTGCAAAATAATTTTATCGCTGAAAGTCTCGTCTGCAGAAAGAAAGAAAAGGTGGATGGTGCTTCGATACCAATGGCAACAGTAATTCGGCGGGTAAACTCGATAAGAGCCATCATAATGCTCGATTCATTCACATCCTTTGTGCTGGGATATAGGAGTCTCTACAAAGCGGTGAGAACGTTTGTGTATGTTAAAAACATGAAGGGTAACACGTTATGGATGGGGTGACACATTAGGGCTATCATGAGTAATGCATTCGTCGTTATTCCGCTCTATTTTCGTAAACAGGTCCTGTTAGGGCAAGAATTTCCATACATACAAGCTGAGACATCAAGAAAGCTAGCGTTAACTATTTCTAGAACACTATACAATTTCCGAAGGTCGACTTGGCTTTTATTTTACAAAGCCATGTAATGTCAGAATAACTTTGAGGACCTTTTAGATGGCGAGCCGCCATGTGGAAGTTTCTGGGTGGGGTGTCAGTCACATAGGGCAGGTATGCATGGCTGGATGCAGCTCGTATGTTCCGTTAGGACTGCTAGATCAATTTGGCAACAGTGATATGCCACCTGGTGGATGGAGGAGATGGCTTGGACACCACGGAATGATTCTTGACAGGCGTTTCTTTTTTCTATTTCGCTGCAGTGACATCTTTTCACGAAACTTCCATATCTCACCTACATATGGTGAGACAGGCTCTCACGATTTGTTTTGTAAGCGCTAGTATGATATAGCATTGCATTGGCGAAACAGGACCTGCCACAGTATACAAAACAGCTACATTCTGTTGAATTATAGCTTCCTGTTGTCGAACACAAAACGATTGTGTTTTTTTTCCGAATGTGAGCCAATGACGTGAAAGGTTGTGCTCTCTTATGTTAATTCACGTGTCTTAAATGTTTGTAATACACATGTGCATGACACTTTATTTACACATGCTGATTTTAACGCGATAGACGCTCTCAGGTCGTGTAATTTGTCCATAAAGATGAAAGAAATTGATTAACATAAATGTTTGTTCTTCAGAGGTTAAATTCTCCCTGTCTCTTTATTCCGATGACGGTTCTGCAATAACGAGGACATTCTGCGGTGATAAGTAGTTTTCACATGAAAATAGTGGAAGTTTTTCCCGTCCGCAGCTCGTGGTCGTGCGGTAGCGTTCTCGCTTCCCGCGCCCGGGTTCCCGGTTTCGATTCCCGGCGGGGTCAGGGATTTTCCCTGCGTCGTGATGACTGCGTGTTGTGTGACGTCCTTAGATTAGTTAGGTTTAAGTAGTTCTAGGGGACTGATGACCTTTGCTATTAAGCCCCTAAGTACTCAGAGCCTTTTGAAGTTTTTCCCGATTTTATGCAGGGTGGACAGTTCTGCAGATCATCTGCAATCGGCGTCAGTGCACTTCGTTTGATGTCGCAAAATAGTGAGATGCTAATTGTATTCTACAGTTGAACGTAAAACTATAATTGTTTTGCTCATAAACTAAAATAAAATGACAACATTTATTATCGTCACAATTGTGTTTTCCTTTTTTAGTAGATGCTTGATTATAGGAGATGCACTGATGTTAAATACAACTGTTACAGTTCAGTGTTCAGAACGGCGTGGTGGCCGAGTTCAATAAGCGGTTGTGGCTTTTAGACAGAGGGTCCAGTCTTTCTGAGACATACGATTAACAGATTGCGAGAAAGAGTTGTGTTGACGTTAAATGAAAGTGTTTTCCATTGCAGAACGACAGGCCTATTGGAGGCATTGGGGGCGTGCCTAGTCTGTGTGAAGTCACCACTGCAGGTGCGCCCCCTAACCATTTGGGGGGGGGGGGGACATGTAGGGGTGGGGCTTTGTCTCTATACTTTAGATGAACAAGTTGCACTTTGGATGGCCGTCGTTTTATCTCTTATTGTTTAGTTGACTATAGATGCTTTTGTGTTGGCAAAGGACAGTCGTCTCAAGGCTATCAGTGACCGCAGCCAGCTAGTGTGTGCCAGAAGAGCTGTTGGCCATAGAAAAGCCTATGTCCCCCCATAGGTGGATGGAGGGAGGGATGGGAGGGATGAGGGAGGTAAGAGGGCCTTGAAGTTCGGCAGTTTGTGAGCGCCTGTCGAGGAGAATGCTGCTCAACTACCGCCCCCTCTGCAGTCTTTTGAGACGATGATTTCCCCAGTACATGTGTTGCATTATGGTCCGTTCATTATGAGTGCTGGTTTTTTCATGAGAATTTCGAAGTGTAATTGGAACAGTGATTCATTTTTTTCCATTAGTTTCGCCAGTATGTATTGACTTCGATTACCTGAGCTGCAGGATGATTTTTGAGCAGGCGTCTGTAGTGAACTTCGACATCACAGAGTGATAGATACTGTCCTCAGCTGTATACTTACAGGTAATTCACTTTTCAAACTCCTCTCTGTCCAGCACCAGCATCTCGTCGTTGAACAAAATTAAAGGTAGTACCTTACACCCCAGCCTTTTTCCCACCAGCTTGTAGGTGAAAGACAGAGTTTGAGTGCGTCTGTCACTAATTTTGAGTGGTATTGTGAAATTTTTTCCCAGCAGGATAATCCCATTTGTTTGATATCATAAATTTTTGAACTGTATTGCGATTTGAGGCATTCCTTGTGAAGCACTATGCATATAGTTGTGTAAATAGATCTGACCTTTATGATCAATTATGTAATTAGGATCGATCTTTATATCAGTTTCCCAACCAAAATAAATAAAAGTACACTAACCTAACCTTCCTCTCCTGCATCTGGGCAGTTTCCAGGTGTTGGGGTGCACTTGTGCTTTCCATCCCCAAGGACCAGGGTTTGAGTCCCAGAAAGGTCACCACCATTTTTAATGCCCCACTGATTCCAAGGCAGCAGAGCTGCTAGGCCTGCCTTATATCCCCAATGTGATTAGATGCTGCATTCCTATTGGCTACTGTCAATTTCAGGTGCCCCTGGTGGTATAATTGTGTTAGGGGGGGGGGGGGGTCGCACTTGGGCTATCCTTCCAAGAGGACTGGTGTTTGAATCCCAGACAGGCCAACATCATTTTAAATTTCCCAGCAGTTCCCAGGTGGGGTGTGGGGTTGGATGTCAACACAGTCCTGGGACAAAGAAATTCTCACCACAATTCGAAATTCCCCCAACTTCGAAATTCCCACCAATATGGTAGGTTGCGGGAGGTGGCAGGTTGGAGGTTTCCTGAGGGGTTAGGAGGATGAGGGGAAGGGGAAGGGGAAGGGGAAGGGGGGAACAATAGGTTAAGAAGAACAATAAGTTTCCCCCTGTGTGCATACCTGTCCCTGATGTAGGCAACATGTACTAACAGAATGCGCTAATGCTCTCTTTGCCCCTGTGCTCATATTATCATGTTAGTTGCAGAAGGCCTACAACCAGGAAGCTGCTCGAAGTGTGCACTGGAGTCAAAGTGATGTCGTGTGCACATGAAATCAGTTATAATGATGGGTAGTGTTGAGAATTTACAGCACACAGGCCATCCATGTTCGACAGGTTCCTACAATGACCGATATCTAAGATTTTTGAGTCAAAGCAACCGTGGGCTGACTGCTTCAGAACTGAAATTGGCCTTTGAAAAGGCTACACGACATTGTGTATCGCTGCAAACTGTTGGGAGACGATTGCATGATGTGAATCATCTTTCCTGACGATCTTGGCGAGCCCCACCTCATACACCACAATACCATGGACTCTGTTACAGATGGGCAAGAAATCATGTTGAATGGATGCCCCAGGATTGGCGTTGGGTGTTGATTAGGGACGAAATTCGAATCAGTTTGAACGCTGATAAGTGCAGACAATGAGTCTAGGGACCACCCTATAGTATCAAAAGATTCCAACACTGTGTCTCACATGTGCAACAAGGTGGAGGTGAAATGATATTCTGGGGTGACATTACATGGGGCCTCTGTACACCTCTCACAGTTGGTGAAGAAAATTTACATTACTGCTGCACGGTACAGGGACGAGATTCTGTAACCAATAGTAGGACTATATCACTAACATTTTGGTGACAACTTCGCCTTGATGGATGATAAATCGCGTGCTCATTGTGCTTCTTGTGAACACGTTCCTTCATTATGCTAGGACCACCCAACTGGGGTGGCCTACCTGTACCCCAGAAAGAACCCAATCAAACATGTGTAGGATCGACTGAAACGAACTGTTTTTGGACGTCGACAATGACCACACACACTGTACGATTTACACAGAGTCGCCATTGAAGAGTCAGACAGTTTTAAATAGGACTGGCTTGATGATCTCATTGACGGTTTGTCACGATGGATTCAAGCCTGCATCTGAGCAAAGAAACATATTTATTTATATTAGCGCAAAAAAGCTGTTTTAAGGAAATACCTTTTTCATCTATATACAAGAGAAGCAAATACAAAGCGACTAAAGCCGAGAAAATAAAGCGACTAAAAGTGTTACATTGTTGCTAAACCATTGTAAATTTTACTACTCCATATTTTATTCAAAGAAAGACATAATTTATAGTTTATGCATAGTTAATTATAATTACAAGGCCTCCAGTGGTATGTCACATACAAAATAAGTACAAAATATCCTCTTTCACACCTTGTAATGACAATATGAGCTTGGCAAGAATCGCGAGTTGGTGCCAACTGCAATCGTAAAATTTACAAGGGTTTAGTAATCTAGGGTTAAAGCAGCAAAAATTCTTTACAACCGAAGTGGCACTAATATGAACTACTTCATGTAGCTGGTTATTTATTTGTGTGTATTTGCTGACAATAGTTTTTCACAGAAGCACATTGTATATAAATGTATCTAGAAATATTATACATCAATTGATTCCTATAAACTTTAGCAACAGCAGATAAAAGACGATGACATTAAAATCACAATTTTTGGTACACTATTACGACTACTAGTGAAGCTTATGTGTACTAGCCACCCACTTAATTATTATAATTTCCATAATAATACATTGCTATTAGTACTAAAACAAACATTAGACAAATATACTGATCTGCCAGAACATTATGACCCCTGACCTACTATCAATATAAAACCATCCAACTGACAGCAGGACCGATGACCTCAGCAGTTTGGTTCCGTAAGTCCTTACCACAAATTTCCAAACTGACAGCAGCGTCATCTGGCGAGGAATGACTGCTCGTTATACACACACAAAGGGCAGGTAGTATCAGTGAGCGTGCTGTCGATGTGTAGAATGGGGAAGGTGCAAGATATTTCTGAGTTTGTCCGAGGGCACATTATGATGGCCCGGAGGTTCAGCACAAACATTTTGGAAACTGCACAACTTGTCGGGTGTTCGAGTAATGCTGTGGTGAGTGACTTCAACACATGACGAAACCAAGGTGAAACAACATCCAGACGTCATGGGGATGGTCAGTCACCCCTCTTTACAGAAGTTGGATGTCACATGTTGGGCAGCCTGGTAAAACAGGACAAGTGGTAACTGTGATGGAAATAACATCAGACTTTAATACTGGGCAGATTACAAGTGTGTCTGAACGTGCAGTGCACCAGACACTCCTAATGATGGGCCTCTGCAGCTGTTGACGTATGCATGTGCCAATTTCAACACCACAACATCGGAAACTATGGCAACTGGAGGAAATCTGACCACTTTGCATCCTGCTTCTTCAACAAATTCTCTATCCCTGACGACCCTCATTTTGACTACTTTCTGTTCCATACCATCCATGAACATGCTAACACTGTTGTCCCATCCCTGGTTAGCAGCTTCCACTACTTGGACAACAAACAGAATTAAATATGTGTGATATTCCTGGCTGTGGCCACCAGGATTTTATTTTGCTGGAAGCTCGCCTTGATACAGCTTGAGATACTTGAAGTAACATATGGTACAAAAGTGGAGTGAGGTACAAGCAACAGATGGTTGTGATATTCCTGGCTGTGGCCACCAGGATTTTATTTTGGTGGAAGCTCGCCTTGATACAGCTTGAGACACTTGAAGTAACATATGGCACAAAAGTGGAGTGAGGTACAAGCAACAGATGGTACAGTATGTACCAGTCCTATGGGAGAGTCCGCCAATTGTACTGAACTTGCTTCTTACTGGTAGACACATTCGGGTGCTATGTGCCAAAATGCCTAACTTCTCTTATTAGTTGTTTATATACTGTTCGTTGTATTTAACCCAATTTTCAGTATGACAATCTCTTACGGTTACCCTACGAGTTTATCGTTTTTGTTCATTAAATTTCACCGGTTTTGAGAAACATAAGAGCAACGATAGTGCAACCGAAGTGCTTCGGGCACTATCGGGTCGCTTTGGCGCTGGGAAGCGAAGTACTTCAGCTGTGCTAGTCAGACTGTTTCGTGCGTTCTGAAGATCTGGTCACGCAACTCCGTTTCGGTCATTCCGGAGGGCCAGACGCGTAACTCTGTTTCGGGCGTTCTTCAGAGATAGACATGTAAATCTGTTTCGGCGCGGACATCTCGTACTTTATATAGGAAGTTATCAGAAAAGTTACCGTACAGTTAAGAAAGCTATGTCAAGTGTTGTAAAAGACAGTGTAAAATGTATGAAGATGCAAATAATAATGAAACAGAATACATTAATGAGAAGTATCGCCTACCATCATTTTCAGTACTACAGATCTTGCCCTCTGTAGATACAGAGGCTAACCTGGGCAGGTGGCATCCCATAAAAAGCAGAATTACAGGTTCAAGATGACAGCATAGCAGCCTCCACCAAAGAAGATCTCACGACTGACGATCAGTCGTCTGCGCTGGGGACACAACTTTAGAAGACGACAGATTGGTGGAAAGAACACTTAGGGACTCTTATTCAATCTCTCCAGATCTCTGCAGCTTCCAGATCTGACTTCCGAAGGACACACATAATTTATATATGTCAATCTCAGCGCATGACCTAAAGTGAGCAGCCACATGGAGTGGCCACGCAGTTAGAGGCGCTATGTCACGGACTGCGCGGCTGTTCCTGCCGGAGGTTCGAGTCCTCCCCCTGGCATGGGTGTGTGTGTTGTTCTTAGCATATATTAGTTTAAGTAGTGTGTAAGTCTATGGACCGATGACCTTAGCAGTTTGGTCTCTTAAGAATTCACACACACGCCCTTGCGTGAGCACTTCACAAAAAACGCAACACATCCCCCAGTCATAACCGTGTCGCGTATCAACACCCCTTGATACCACTATCCTCACTACAGGTTACTATCTCGAGCTGTGGAAAACCTCTAAAATCCTACTTTTTGTCAAACCGCACAACCCACTACTGTTACCTCCTAATACCTCCCCATCTGCCTTACGTCAGTGTTCAGCAAGTTCTTCAAATCGATCCTATCCCAACACATCCATTTACACCTGACCCAACACCACCTTCTTCCCATTAACGAGTTTAGCTTCTATCCCAATTTCTTCTCTGCTGACCAGCTCCTGCACTTCACCCATCTCCTATTCCACTAACTCCACTCCTGTAAATCCACTATTTTCCTCTCCCTCGAACTAAAGAGAGCCTATGACCATGCATCGAATTCTGGTCTCCTATTCAAACTCCAGACATGGGCACTTCCAATTAACTATGTCTGCCTTATTGCATTCTTTCTATCTAACAGCCCAACTTTTGTCACTATTAACAATACAAATTCCCATACCTTCCATTCCACTGCAGGAGTGTCCCAAGAATCTGGCCACTCTCCTCTATCTCCTTTACACTGCTGATATGCCCAAACCACTCCCACCGGCCCACCTCCTTCAGTATGCTGATGAGACCACTTTACTCACTCTCTACACTACACTCTAGATATCCCAATGATCCCTCAAATACACCTGAGTCACTTTACCTGGTGTAGCCAATGTCTCCTCAAAATCAGACCCTCCAAAACCAGACAATAATTACAGGAACAACCATCCATATCCACAACTTCTGCCTCTGTGACTTCTACCTTGCCATGTATGGTCTTCCTATCCAGTTAGGGAACACACTAAAATATCTTGCACTAACCCTCGACCTGAAACTTACGTGGAAACCTCACCTACTAAACATCCAACACAGTGCCCACAATAGATAAACTATTAACAGGCCAAACTTGGTGTTTACACCCATCCACTTTTCTCCACACCTAAAAAAACAGTCATCTGACCCATCCTTTGCTATGCGAATGTAGCATGGATCTCTGCCCCACCAAAGTTTTACAAGTCCCTCAAATCCTTGAACACCATTCATTCTGTCTTGCTTTCTGCATATATTTATATTCCCCCACATGGATTCTCCATGATCTCTTCAAATTTCCATCCCTGATCACCTACATCAAAAACCTCCACATCTCCCATACTGTCCAAAAACTAGATTCCAATAACTCCATCATTTGCCCTCTGATCACCAATGCTGGTATGCTGCCATGGCTTCACAAACACATCCCTCAATCCATAAACCTACACACTCTCCAATCCTATCCCAATTCCACTTCAACCAACTCCTTCTCCCACACAATGAGTTCCACTCCAATATTTATCTGTCCTACCAACTTCAACACTTCTCTACCTAGTCTAATTCACATTAGGACTCCTCTCTCCTTTTCCCTCTCCATCCATCCCCATCCCATCCTCTTGTAACCACTGGCCTACCCACATACCACACTAATCCTGCCCTCTGTCTTTCCCATCGTCTATGTTCACACTAACCATCTGAATTCCTACCTATCATCTCCATAGTTTTCCTACCTAACAGACCTCTATATTTTATATTTTTACCCTCACTCTTCAGTCCTGTGGAATGTATTCGCTCCTCCCACAATATTTCTCACCCAGTGCAGGTCCTTCAGATTTTAAGTGAACATGCGGTGCTCCAGTGCTTTTTCATAGATGAATATCACCACATTGTAATTGTGGTTTTTAAATTGCATATATTTTTCATCCTTTTTAGCTATCTGTCATTAATCTTTTTAACTCAAAAAGAAAAAGAGTCCTCATATTTCTTTCTTTCATCTTTGTTAGATTTTTAAGAATGCTCTTGGCTGAAGAGTGAAGTACTGTACTGCTGATAGCCCGTCCCCCATCCATAACGAGCAAGGGGGATGAAATAACAATAACCGAAAAAAACTGAATCCATACGTTTTTAACCCTCACCTCTTTTTGTCAGCTGCCACAGATGTTCAAATGTATCCCATAAATGGGAATCTCTCATGGTCACCTGCTCATTCGAGTCCCACCAGGAGACGCTCAATGCCAAAAAATCGCGATGTCCTCCAGCAAATCTGCGCACCTACCAGTCTTAAATGTGTGAGGACATCACAGTTGCGCAATGGCCACTTGAAACCAGATGGGCGGCGAAATTTTACTTTATCAGCCGCATCACTCTGCTCTAGAGCAACATTCTCAGCAAATCTACCCTATAATCATCTGCCAGTCTGTCCCACATAACATGCGTCACAGTCTAGACATGCAGTTATATCAACAATATCTATAATAGTATAATTAATAAAAGTAGAAAGTGTTTCTCACACTGATGACAGCAGTGCCAATAAATTTATTTGTCTACCCTATTATGGGAAAATTAGTGTCAGAATTGCTTCAGTTTTTGAAAAATATACTACGACCATGGCATTCTTAACCAGGATAATACAGGCTTAATCTTGAGGAACAGTGTTGAAAAAAGAAAAGGATAAAAAGGAACGACTAACGTGCATTTCTATCACCTCGCTCCGCAGTGGCACTCTTTCCACGGTATCTTTGCCACTGTCTGGCCTCTCGACGCTGGAATTATCCTCCAGCCATCAGAAGATTCTACTTCCCAACTCAGTCCTCTTCTTTGCGGCGACAGCTATGATTATTTTTTGTGTTTGGTTGGGAACTCAAACGAGTTAAGAGTTAAAACTGTGTTCTATTATGTC
This sequence comes from Schistocerca americana, assembly GCF_021461395.2. Lineage (NCBI taxonomy): Eukaryota > Metazoa > Arthropoda > Insecta > Orthoptera > Acrididae > Schistocerca > Schistocerca americana. Next base: position 466,549,930 of record NC_060130.1, read on the forward strand.
AGTACTATACACTGACTCCGACTCTCACTTACATTGCTTATATCTAGATTAAGTTTAAAAGCAACAAAGAATGATGCACCATAGCATTATCTTACAGCACTGTACGCCACTCACAAAGTAGAAAGTTGTTCTTAAGTTGATGGCAGCAATGCTAACAAATTTATTTATGTAGCCTATTTTGGGAAAATTAGTGACAGAATTACTTCAGTTTTATAAATAATAAAAAATATACTTAGAACATATACACTATAAACTCAAATCACGTAGTAAATCCAGCCAACAAATCCCTAATCATTGAATAACATTTGAGATCTCATCAGCAATTGCTTCTTGGCTATGGGCCACGAGCTCAACAGTGAGTATATATCATTATAATGTGTGCACTTCATTTTCTCTGCTCATCATGTGCGCCATCTCCACCCTAATTAATCGTATCTCCAGATTGTTATCTGAAGTTAAGTACCTCTCACGTACGTCTCTGAATATACTTCCATAATGCAGACATATTTCCTCACTCGCTGTCGATTGTATGGAGATGTCATATCGACTGCATCTCTTCCCATTAACAATAAAAGAGGTAGTTGAGTAAATACAGATAGCTGCGAGAATTTCAGTAAAAATTTAGTAGCCAGCAGTGTTCTCTTTGCACAATTTTGCAGCCTGTGAAATTTTCACTTTTCTCCCCAGAGTGCAGGTATGACGTGAGCTCGTGTAAATTCTGACTTACTTCCAAAACAGTCCCATTTGCCAATTTACTACTAACACAGAACACTTCCATTCTATCATTGTAGAGGACATAAAACGAAACTTTCATCAGTTATCAGGGGAAGACGTCCTGTTCGCAAATGTTTGTTCTGTCCTCTTCATTGCTTTGTTAGTAAGAGATCGCTTAACCTAGGTATGCCTATGGATCCCTACCCTTAATATTATGATACTGTTATATGCCAAACACACACTCAAAATGCCACAATTTTATTATGTTTGACATTTGTTTCCTCTTTTTCTTATCCTGTGTCGCGTAATTGTACATGGCCCAGGGGGGTAGTGACGAAAAATAGTGATATGTGGTTCACCTGAGGTCCAGTAATCGTAATTAGAACATTATGAATCCTTTACCAAGTATCTATTGCAGAGAGCGTCTGGTGCCAATAGCGCGTGTTTTCAAGACGTGAACGGAAAACTTAAGGTGTTGATAAGATTATACTAAATTACTCATAGTATCCCCACAAGCACACAGCAAGACAGGGCCGCCAGGTTCCGCTTGGTTACTACTCACAGTGGCGACACAAGTCAGTAGCTTCGTTTTCGAGTTGTGTCGCTCTCGTCAACATAATGAGAGGGTATTACGCGAAATATTGAGTTTAAGATGGAACAGTCAGTAGAAGAAAAAGGGGCTACTCTGCAGCGAACTTGTGAAGCTATTATACACCAACGTTTCGACTTGGTATTTATGGCATCTTAACTTTTTACACATACATTCAAAAAGATAAATAGTATTTAAGGCATTGTACTACCACACCCACTATCAAATGTGTTGTTTGGCTATAACAATAACAGAACTGCAACTTATGAATATAATTTGTAGGACCCATCTTAAGAAAGGCTTGTGCTGGTTTTAAAATTTGTGTGTTACACTTCCCCTTTAATTGTTCTTTTGTTCTTGAAACACCTGAGATAGCTATATGATGTGTTCCTACATTTCATGGTGCGTGTAAGTGGGCAGAATTAGTTTAACTATGCAGCTTATATTCAAGCCAACTCTGAATTTTCCTGCAGTGTATTGTCTTGTGTCATAATTTATTTGCTGCATTCGGTGTAGTATTGTGTGTAGGTTATCTGTAATTTTAAAAGGTGAGCTATGAGGAAAGATATGTGTATGTAGCAAAAATAAATAAATAAATAAATAAATAAATAAAATAAAATAAAATTTTACCCATGGAGGTGTATATTGCATAACTTCAGTTAATAATTTTAAATATATTTTAGCTTCTCAATATGCTTAAACCTGTTGTTGTAGCACACATGTCAAATTCACCACGCTTTGTTCATTTATAGCTATTCCTGTTCGTTTAAGCTTAGAGCCCCCACACGTCATTTAGGCAGCAGCATCCATTTGTACAGCAGCTGCACAGGTGAGTGCAGTATTTCATTTATGAATTGTTTACTAGCTTCGAACTAGAAGGAACTTATTTCGATTTACATGTGTCCTTTGTGGCTTAAATTCTTAAATTTCTTGCTTGTTTGCGTGTTTACTAGGCACAGTCCCACGTTTTAATAGCTACATAGTATATAGTTCCACCATCATACAGCGGCAGGGAGGGGGTGGGGGGCGGGAGGCATTGAAACTGATAAAGAAACTTCCAGCGTCATGACCTTAGTTTGCTGCCAGGTCACTTGGAGCGCTGCCAGTTTCCCAGTTCTTCCCCACATCGTTTTCTTACTAGGTGATTTTAAGTGTACTACCTTTTTTTCATTTTGTAGGAAGCAAAAGCTGGTTTCATCACAATATGATCCTAGTGATCACTTATTGTATGTATTACATTCTTTGAATTGCGTTGTAAATATGTTGCTTGTATTCTTTTTGTCAATGTCCACAATTTTGAGTTCTATAAATGATTCCATATTTGTGTTTGTCTCATATAAGACAGAAGCTGCTTTCATCATTTGTTGTTCTCTAGATTGATGTATTTTTGCTTCTGCTAATGACTCCATGTATTAACTGCTCGATTTAATCGTGTTGTAACTACATTGCTCACATTGTGCTTTATTTTTGCTCACAACCTGTTTCTGTGCTTTCTCACATTTATTGGAGAACTCTATGTCAGCAACTTTTGACAGAATTGGTATTCAACTTTATTACATCTTGTCACGGAATGTAATTCTGCTTTCAATGGTGTTGCTTCTTGCCACTGAGTATGCTCTGTAATCTTTGAGATGAGCACATTCACTTTTGCGAATGCTAAAGTGCAACAGTAGTTAATGCAAATGTGTTCATGGGCTACAAACAATCATTTTTGCAGAAATAAATGTACCAAAATCATCCAACCACACCAATGAGAATTTTATAGTCCTTCATTAAACGCAAGAAATCACAAAAAAATGGATGTGAACAAAGATAAAGTAGAATAAAAGCAATATACTTAAAATGCATTTAAATCAAGCAGTTCACACGCAGATTCATAAGCAGGAGCATGAGCTCACAGAACACCATGTGATGAAACCGGATTCTATTTTATATGGAACATAAAGTAATATGGAATCACTTACTTCACCCAGTCTTACAGATGCGAGGAAACAATGAAGGATAATTGAGCGACACACTTACAATGTAATTCAATGGGAGCAACACAAAGAAGAAGTCTTAGTCACTAACGCAATGTGATGAAATTAGTTTCTGTGTGTCAAGTAATGTCGCATGATTTTTAGGTTTTGACATGTGCTAAAGTGCAATTATGTCTATTTGATACTGACTGTACTCTCGAAATTGCAATACTGAGTTTTAAAAATAAGTAATTTTACAGTCAAAAGGTGATCCAAATCTCATTTACAAAATTTTATATTAATTACTATCAACCCCAGCTATGAGAAACTAATCTATGTTTTAGATCAAGATTTCTCGAATGTATTACTGTACAAGGTCATAGAAACATTTCCAGGTTTCCAAGCACACACATTACCACTAGATTATCATGCCCATCCATGAAATGAAAACGAAAAATTCTTTCCTCTAATATTCGTATTTCGCAAAGCAAGAATATGGATCATTATCGCATGTTTTCTCATATTCGAAGTTTACTGCCAGGCTACTAGGAGTGCTACTGTCATTCTTTGTTTCCCTATTGTAACGTGGGATGTGTATTGCACATATTTCTTGTGTTTTGTAGGCAGAAGCTTCCGTCCCTGTGGCAGAGACACAGAGCTAGCGTTTCATTTATGAACTGTTTAACGTGCTTTATTTTGATTTACTTGTGTACTTTGTAGCTTAAATTCTTTAATTCCTTGCGTGTTTGTGTATTTACTAGGTACAGTTTTGCATTTTAATAACTGTGTACATTTCTGCTGTCTGTATCACAAAAGTCATTTTTGATTGAACAAGATGTTATAGCTCTAAGGCATCTCAGTTAGACAGCGGCTTCCGTCCCAGCCCAGCAAAGAAGAGCACAAAATTTCATTTGTGAATGTTTTATGAATTTTTGACTAGATGCGACTTATTTTGATTTACTTGTTTATTTTTTATTTATTGATTTAGTTCGAGTACCATAGATCCATATGTGAACAGATCACTAGCTATAGAACATACCATTTATTACAAATTACTTTCATAAAGACTTTTCAGTTTACTTGCCGTGTCAAATTCAGCTAAGATTCCAAGCTTTCCATGACTGCCTGCATCATCAGCGTCAAGGGCTAAAACTGGCTGTTGTGAACTGACGCTCCATTGGCGAGCTCTTCCTTGCTCAGCATGTTGAGTGGTGAAAGCATAAATATGCTGTTCCAGTGGGGAAAAAGAAAACAAAATCTTATCTACATATCTTTGGTGATGATTTCCTGGGTTTGGTACCAGAAAAATTATTCTCGCAGCATCTCAGACGAACAGGTGGTTGGCCTGTGGTGTGGTTGGTGGGTCAGCTCTTAGACAAATCCGTTGCAGGATTGGACTGCCTTCTCATAGAAGGATCTCGTGGCGATGAGGAATCTATCCTGCAGGAGCGAGATGCCAGTGTTTTCATGTAGCAGACGAGTGGGATATTCCCTCAGAAGATACAGAGCGATCTTCAGGTTTCAGTTCTGGTCTGTTGTGAACTTTTTATGTTTTTATACTTGTCATTCCTATGTCTAAGGGACACAGGCGGTCCTCTGGAGAGCATCTGCTCTATTGGGACCTTAGCTTAACAGGATTATTTTTATTCATTGACTTTATTTGAGAAGATCTTATGTCTAAAATTGAAATTTAACTTAAAATGTAGTTCTTCGTTACATTATGAGATTCCTTCGGATACATTGACCTTTGGTTGTATCACTATTTATGCTGTCCATTTGGCTAGTTTTTGTTACAGTGTGGACATATTAAGAATTTGAGATCTGTTTTCTTGTTGTGTAACTTATAAAGTAACATAAAGACCCTAAAACTTAAGCTAATCTTGCGTTTTGTAAAGATGATTCCATGGACTCGTTCAGCATGAAACATTTCTGTAATGTATAAATAAATAAAAGGGGAAATGAATGTTTAAATAATTAAACAATGATAATCAGATGAAAATAAAAAGTTTTGGAGCTTGGAGCTTGTACAGTCTGTGTTTTTGTTTCCTCTGCAGTTATTCTGGGTTTATGTTGGATCATGGTCCAGATCCAATGCTAAAAGGTGAGGTGATGTTGGCGTGTCTTGGGCCAGAATGTATATTTTTGCTGCTTGATTGTGATCCTGTATTGTGTCTGGGTGTGTTGTGTATGATTATTCATAGTGTGAAGGTGTATTTGTATTTTGGTTTGTTTTTGTGTCTGACGTTGGTCGTGAAGATGTCTGTGAGGTCTGGACAGCTCGTCAATACTTGTTGGTCATAATGCACTCAGAGCAGTGAGTCTCTGGTCTGTAGGAATGTGAAATAGGCTTCTTTGTTTACTCTATTCTAGGAGTTGACACTACAAATGGAGCTGAAGCAGTGAACAAGACTGAAAAGATTTTTTCCTAAAACACAACTCAGACAGACATTGCCAGGGGTTACTAGGGGTGCAATAAATTACTTCCTTCCAACCCTTATTAGAAAGTACTGTCTGCAGAATTCTGCTATCAGATTGTATGACAAAGATATCCCACTATTTTTGCATAGAAGAACAAACAACTTTGTACAATATATCGTGCAGCGAATTCCATCAGCAGAAGTTTAATTCACTGCAAGATCAATGAATGTGAATGGACAGTTTGTTTTGTGTGGAGTGCAATGTCCAAAGACTGTAATTACATTGTAAGCTTTGCTCCACCAAATTGCATGTCTGAAGATTTTCAGAGGTATAAACATCCATGCAAGTATTCCTGTACAATATTTATTTTTCACCCGGAGTGGAGTTTTGATAAAATGTGAGAATGTCTTGATGAGAGGTATGGAGTTGGCTTCAGAAGTGACTCTGCAGGAATTTCACATGAAAAACAGCAGCAATAACAAAGCAGCTGAGAAAGCAAATATAGAGCAAGACATCGTAGCATTCATTTGAAGGGTCAGCAATGACACAGAGATTATATGTATTTTTAACTGCTCTTTATGTAAAATGCAAATGAGCTCTTTGTCATTTGTGACCCATAAGATAGAATACTTTGAGGTGTTTATGTTGGGCTCTTATTTTAAACTTTGTTGCACTTCTCAATTGTGAAGTAGTTGCAGATAGAATATATGTTTCTGAGGAGTGGAGACAAGTTGGTAGTGTTGAACTTGTGAAATTTTTAAATTTTGAGTGAAAGATTTTAACTTGAAAGAGAGCTTGATTCAGGTATGGGAAAATGTTGAATGGGAAATAAGGAAAAAAGGAATTAGAGATATCATAGAAAGTGGCATTGAGATGTCTTATGTCTGGTAAGAATGTACTTGCTACCATTTGCTTCAATACATTTCTAATGTTTCATATGGACCCAAGAAAAAGATAAAGGTTAGCTTGTTGTTGAACATGTGAAATTGGTCAACATTACACTGACAGACGTGCATAGTACTTCCTGGGTATGGTATCTGGTCAGCAGTGTCATTGAGGACCAAATGAAGTGAGTTTTATGTATCTGAAATGTGCTTTAAAACCTTCATGTATATCAATTTCGTAAGATGGCGGTGAAAAAAGGTACGCGAAATTCGAGTTCCGTGAAAATCATGAAACAAAATGAGTTTCTATGCAACCAGTGCAGAAAAACTAGTTTAATCCAACCAGGGAAATGTTATTGCTGTAAGTTAAAAGTAAAAAAATGTACATGAAACCATCACAAGATCGAAAGCAAGTGTAAAGACAAAGCAAGTTCAGTGCACAACAAGTGTAAACATTGTGACGACTTTCGTGTTGTGATATCCGCAAGAAATAATGAAATAGAAGTACTAAAAAGGACTGTAATCCAACTAGAGAAACAGTTGGAAAATCGGGACTGTAATAATCAAGAAGAACATTATCAACACAAGCTCCAAACAATATCGGACACCAGTGAAGTAAACGAAAACAGTACAGCAGCCACAAGCACAAAACTTGGACTTATCAAACTAACTGCTTCAAACAAAACTCCAAACGAGTCTGGAAACAGTGTAGCTGAAAAACAAGTGAGTCCAGAAACTATTAAAAAACAACAGGAGTCACGTTCCGTGAAATCTACTAGTGTTTCAAAACATGACCAACGCAAAAAAGACAAAAAAGTACAAATTTTTTCCGATAGTCACGGTCGTCGACTGGCGGAAAAAGTGACAGACACACAGTCAAACCTAAGTGTACAAGCCTTTATAAAGCCAGGGGCAGGAATGGAAGAAGTTACGAAGTCTCTTGCAAAATCATGTGATAACCTTGACTTTAATGACTGTGTCGTAATTTGTGCAGGCGCAAACGACGTTGGCAGAGATAAAGGTAAAATACTCATCACAGTTCTCGACAGTGTGCTGCCCAAACTAAACAAAACAAACGTAACTGTGGTAAATCAACCACATAGGTATGACTTACCGCCCTGGTCATGTGTAAACAAACTGATAGAAAGAGTGAACATTGAGATAAATGAACTGTGCAAAAAATATCCTTATGTGAATCTAAAAGATGTCAGTACATTAAACAGAGACATGCATACCAGTCACGTCCTACATTTGAATTACTATGGTAAACAGTTCTTGGCTTAAGAAATCTGGCGTCTTGTAAACAAGAGTGACAAGAAGCACAAAAAGATTGCAGATCGGAGTACCTTGGAGAAATGGATCACTAGGGAAGACTCACCTCGCCCAACTAGAAGAAACATCAAGCAGCCTCCTCATCTGAATGATTTTTTACTGCCAAAAGCAGTAGCTACAAATTGCACAAACAAGAAACATTTAAACTGAAGGTAAGTGGCACTGTAGATTTTCCCATAAATTCTGTAATAAAGATCTTTCACCAAAATGTTCAGTCCCTAAGCAATAAAGTAGAAGAACTAAATATTTCATTAATGCATGAACTAGAGGATATTTCCGCAATGTGTCTTTCAGAACATTGGCTTGACGAGAACTTAATTAAATCTGTCTGCCTACACAATTTCACTCTGGCTGAGTACTATTGTAGACCTAGTAGTCACTATGGAGGTATAGCCATATATGTAAAAGATAATATAGAGGTTACTAAAATAGATAATGCCACCTCCCTAAGCTGTGAAAAAGACTTTGACATGACAGTGATAAAAATTGCAAAATTAGGTTTGATAATAGCTATAGTGTACCACTCTCCAACGGGAAAGTTTGAGGTATTTTTTGAAAAAATGGAAATTTTCTTAAATAAGCTGCATAACACTAGGCATGATGTTGTAGTATGTGGTAACTTCAACATATATTTTCTTAGTAAATGCAAACAGAAAACTGCCCTTGGCAATCTCATTAAAACACATAACCTTGCAGCCACAGTTAAAGTTGCAACAAGAATAACACCAACCAGTCAGACAGGTTTAGATCAAATCCTGATTGATAAAGAGAAATTGGAGTGGTCAGTAAAAGAGTTTAACACAGGATACAGTGATCACAAAGCTCAAATACTTGCCACCACAAAGGAAGGAAGGCCTGTTAAGAATAACTTACTAAAGGTCAAGAGAAGGATCTACAGGCAGAAAAGCATTGACCACTTTAGCTCACTACTGCGTACTGAAGACTGGTCTGATGTCTATGAAAAGTAAAATCTGAATTCGAAATTCAATATTTTTCTAGAAAAAATGGTATAGCATTTTGATACAGCCTTCCCTCAAAAAATGGTAAATATAAGAGAGAAGACAAGAGGAAAGGGATGGATTACTAAGGGAATCAGAACTTGTTGCCAGAAAAAAAGGGAGCTCCACAGAATCTGCAAAGTAAATAATGCCATTGAGGAATTGCGTACTCACTACAAAACATACACTAAAATCTTACAAAAGGTCATTAAACAGGCAGTAAGAATGTACAATGATTACTACATAAATAATTCTACAAATAAAGTGAAAGCTATGTGGGACATCATTAAAAAAGAAACTAGCAAAAATAACAGAACTGAGGAGAACATTGTCTTGATACACAACAATAAAAAGATTTTACAGCCTAGAGAAACAGCAAACATATTCAACAAATACTTCGCTGGGATAGCTGAAAATTTAACAAAAACTAATTTTGGTTCAACTCGGCATCAAGTGGTAAACAAGTGCAACAGTAATAAATTTTTAATGTTTGTGGACCAAGTAAGCAGGGAGGAGACATTGAAGGCTGTCAAAGAACTAAAGACAACATACTCAGCAGGAATTGATGGTATACCAAACAGAATCCTAAAACTCTGTATCCAAAATAAAACTGACCCCCTTACTCACTTTTGCAACTGTTCCCTAGAGTCAGGCATCTTTCCAGATCAACTAAAAACATCAAAAGTCATCCCCATTTTCAAAACTGGTGACAAAGATGAAGTAATAAACTATCATCCCATTACATAAACATCCCGTTTCTCAAAAGTAATAGAAAAAATTATGTGTAGTAAGTTGTTAAAGTTTATAAACAAAAATAGTGTGCTATCTAATACTCAGCATTGCTTTAGAAGCAAGAAATCAATGGAGACAGCAATCTATGAATGCATATTCACTGTATTAAAAACAATAGATGAAAAACAACAACCAACAGGTATATTTTTGGACCTAACCAAAGCCTCAGATATGGTAAACCACAAAACCCTATTGAAGAAGCTAGAGCACTATGGAATGAGGGGGTTGGAAAATGATTGGATTCATTCATTTCTCAGCGACCATAAACAAAAAGTATCCATCAGGCATATAGATGATAAAGCACGAATAATCACAGAATATGTATCATCAGAAAGCCCAATCACTTACGGGGTACCGCAAGGGTCGGTAATGGGACCCCTATTTTTCTTGTCATATATCAATGATTTGGATATACATATTGATTCCCACAAAGTAATACTGTTTGCTGACGACACAACAATACTGGTAAAAGCAGCAAAAAATTAAGATATACAAGAAGAAGTAAACACAGTTACAAAACATCCAAGTAACAGGACAGCAGAAAATCAGTTGATAATAAACTACAACAAAACAGTAGCCTTAAATTTCCATAACCACCAAAACACCACATTGATATATCCAGAAATAAAAATCAATCAACACCGTATTGCAAATGATGAGGTTACAAAATTTCTCGGCATCTGGGTAGAAAGAGACTTAAAATGGGACAAACACAGAACAAATTAATGCCAAGCTGAGCACGGGCTGTTATCTTCTTAGGGTTCTCAAACGATGCATAAATGAACAGGCACTATTGTGTGCCTATTAAGTGTACTTCAATGCCCATCCCAAGTATGGACTCATATTCTAGGGAAATTCCCCAGCAGTGCAAGGGACATTCAGAATACAAAAAAGAGCCGTTAGGATTATGACAGGGAGTGGCGCTCGACAGTCCTGCAAACCAATATTTAAAACACTAAATATACTACCTCTACCATGTATGTTTATTGTTGACACACCAATGTACATAAAAAAGTACATGATTGGAAATGATGATAACACTTTAAAAAACAAAGATATACATAATTATAATACTCGAATAAAATATAAGTTGCATGTACCCCAAGCCAGTACCAGTTTGTATCAGAAAGGTACATGATATCTGGGTATTAAACTCTATAATAGACTATCAAATAGTATAGAATGCTTACAAAATATTAGTGCTTTTGAAAGATCTGTCAGAGAATATCTACAGTACCACTGTTTCTACTCAGTAAAGGAATACTTGGACCAGAATAACTGTTAAGAAATAAAGCTACTATAATTTGTACCATTGTATTATTGTAAGAACTACAACTATTGAAATTGGTAGCATGTTGAAAAATGATTATTTAAATACGTATCATTTTGAACTTAGTAATAAGTCCAATATCATCCTGTACACTGTACTACATATGATCAAAGGACTCAATAAATAAATAAATAATTAAATCAGTTACCTACATATTGCCTATCTACCTCCTTGGTTATAATGTTCTTAATTAATACTGTTCTACTGTTGAAGGTTAATGCAAGTCTGAAATGCAGAGAAATTGCAGATACCACAGATAAACAGACACTGCTAAGTAAGATTTATTAGTTTCAGTTATGGAGTAGTTCTGGGCAGTCAGTCCATGGGAAACTTCACACCAAATTGCATCTATTCCACAGATAGCTTGGAAGATGGATAGTATTGCTGAAGAAAAACCATCCATGTAGTGTTTCACATGTTTCTCAAATCCTCATTTGTATTGGCATATAAATGTTTGCAGCTTGATTGTAATTTGTGCATACAGTTTGGCAGAAATCCAAAAACTTCTGTAATGAGAAGTATACATTGTTACTTGGGCAAAGGAAATACAAATCAGCTTCAGAACAACTACCTTACTAACTTTATGCAGAAAAATATATTTTTCACTACTGCTCCTTTAAAATTCACAACTGTGACAAAGTTTAATCACAGAACCTGGCATAAAAATCTCCCTTATTTGTATTTTATACAGCTCTTCTTTTCTGACCCTTCCTTGATGTATTCCTTAGGAGTTACTTCTCCACGAAGGCACAAATGTATAAACATTACAATAAGAGAGGTCTTTATGCCAGACCTTGTACAACTAAGCCACCTCACTTCATGTTATTGCTGGGAATTTGATGACACAGCTCTGGGGAGACCGTAAACTTGAGGATTTGCTAATTGTAATGCTTTCACAGAGTTGTTGACCAATTAAAGCACTTTTTTAATCTTTCAGTTTCGCAGCAGTTGTATGTAAGGTTATAAACCTGTTTTCACAAGTCCCTCACCTCAAATTGCTCCAAAGAAGTGGTTAAGGTTTCAATATAATGCTATGTTGGATTTCAGTCCACGTGTCAACACTTAAAAATGTTAGTGCTTTACTGCCAACACGTGATACAGTTTCAATTTTTAAAGGCTATTGTGTTAGATATCAGCTAAATTGTGAACTATCCATCTAAGCAGGGTACCCGTGGTCTAGGGGTAGCGTCTTTGATTCATAATCAAAACGTCTTCGGTCCCTGGTTCGATCCCCGCCACTGCCTAAATTTCGGCATAAGAAGTCAGCCTCATTCTGCCAACGGCCTTGTCAAAGAGGGCGGAGGAGTGGATAGAGGTTCAGGGCACTCTCTTGTCCTAGGGGTGGGAAATTGCCCCTAAAGGTGGAAGAATCAGCAATGATCAACGACATGAGGATGCAGAAGGCAATGTAAATCACTGCATTAAAGACACGTAACGTGTATCCACAGGACATGTGGCCTGTAATTGAAGAAGTGTCATGATGATCTCTCCATTGGCAAAACATTCCGGAATAGTCCCCCATTCGGATCTCCGGGAGGGGACTGCCAAGGGGGAGGTTACCATGAGAAAAAGAATGAATAATCTACGAAAGGATAACGTTCTACGAGTCGGGGCGTGGAATGTCAGAAGCTTGAACGTCGTAGGGAAACTAGAAAATCTGAAAAGGGAAATGCAAAGGCTCAATCTAGATATAATAGGGGTCAGTGAAGTGAAGTGGAAGGAAGACAAGGATTTCTGATCAGATGAGTATCGGGTAATATCAACAGCAGCAGAAAATGGTATAACAGGTGTAGAATTCGTTATGAATAGGAAGGTAGGGCAGAGGGTGTGTTACTGTGAACAGTTCAGTGACCGGGTTGTTCTAACCAGAATCGACAGCAGGCCAACACCGACAACGATAGTTCAGGTATACATGCCGACGTCGCAAGCTGAAGATGAACAGATGGAGAATGTGTATGAGGATATTGAAAGGGTGCGACTGGAATGCAGTTGTAGAGGAAGGAGTAGAAGAAAAGGTTACAGGAGAATATGGGCTTGGGACAAGGAATGAAAGAGGAGAAAGACTAATTGAGTTCTATAATAAGTTTCAGCCAGTAACAGCGAATACCCTGTTCAAGAATCACAAGAGGAGGAGGTATACTTGGAAAAGGCCGGAAGATACGGGAAGATTTCAATTAGATTACATCATGGTCAGACAGAGATTCCGAAATCAGATACTGGATTGTAAGGCGTACCCAGGAGCAAATATAGACTCAGATCACAATATAGTAGTGATGAAGAGTAGGCTGAAGTTCAAGACATTAGTCAGGAAGAATCAATACGCAAAGAAGTGGGATACGGAAGTACTAAGGAATGACGAGATACGTTTGAAGTTCTCTAACGCTGTAGATACAGCAATAAGGAATAGCGCAGCAGGCAGTACAGTTGAAGAGGAATGGACATCTCTAAAAAGGGCCATCACAGAAGTTGGGAAGGAAAACATAGGTACAAAGAAGGTAGCTATGAAGAAACCATGGGTAACAGAAGAAATACTTCAGTTAATTGATGAAAGGAGGAAGTACAAACATTTTCCGGGAAAATCAGGAATACAGAAATACAAGTCGCTGAGGAATGAAATAAATAGGAAGTGCAGGGAAGCTAAGACGAAATGGCTGCAAGAAAAATGTGAAGACATCGAAAAAGATATGATTGTCGGAAGGACAGACTCAGCATACAGGAAAGTCAAAACATCCTTTGGTGACATTAAAAGCAATGGTGGTAACATTAAGAGTGCAATGAGAATTCCACTGTTAAATGCGGAGGAGAGAGCAGATAGGTGGAAAGAATACATTGAAAGCCTCTATGAGGGTGAAAATTTGTCTGATGTGATAGAAGAAGAAACAGGAGTCGATTTAGAAGAGATAGGGATCCAGTATTAGATTCGGAATTTAAAAGAGCTTTGGAGGACTTACGGTCAAATAAGACAGAAGGGATAGATAACATTCCATCAGAATTTCTAAAATCATTGGGGGAAGTGGCAACAAAACGACTATTCACGTTGGTGTGTAGAATACATGAGTCTGGCGACATACCATCTGACTTTCGGAAAAGCATCATCCACACAATTCCGAAGACGGCAAGAGCTGACACGTGCGAGAATTATCGCACAGTCAGCTTAACAGCTCATGCATCGAAGCTGCTTACAAGAATAATATACAGAAGAATGGAAAAGGAAATTGAGAATGCGCTGTGGATGATGCTTTTCCGAAAGTCAGATGGTATGTCGCCAGACTCATATATTCTACACACCAACGTGAATAGTCGTTTTGTTGCCACTTCCCCCAATGACGATCAGTTTGGCTTTAGGAAAAGCAAAGGGACGAGAGAGGCAATTCTGACGTTACAGCTAATAATGGAAGCAAGGCCAAAGAAAAATAAAGACACTTTCGTTCCCGGCTGGGTCGGAAATTTTCTCCGCTCAGGGACTGGGTGTTGTGTTGTCCTAATCATCATCATTTCATCCCCATCGACGCGCAGGTCGCCGAAGTGACGTCAAATCGAAAGACCTGCACCAGGCGAACGGTCTACCCGACGGGAGGCCCTAGCCACACGACATTTCCATAGGGTTTGTCGACCTGGAAAAAGCGTTCGACAATATAAAATGGTGCAAGCTGTTCGAGATTCTGAAAAAAGTAGGGGTAAGCTATAGAAAGAGACGGGTCATATACAATATGTACAACAACCAAGAGGGAATAATAAGAGTGGACGATCAAGAACGAAGTGCTTGTATTAAGAAGGGTGTAAGACAAGGCTGTAGCCTTTCGCCCCTACTCTTCAATCTGTACATCGAGGAAGCAATGATGGAAATAAAAGAAAGGTTCAGGAGTGGAATTAAAATACAAGGTGAAAGGATATCAATGATACGATTTGCTGATGACATTGCTATCTTGAGTGAAAGTGAAGAAGAATTAAATGATCTGCTGAATGGAATGGACAGTCTAATGAGTACAGAGTATGGTTTGAGAGTAAATCAGAGAAAGACGAAGGTAATGAGAAGTAGTAGAAATGAGAACAGCGAGAAACTTAACATCAGGATTGATGGTCACGAAGTCAATGAAGTTAAGGAACTCTGCTACCTAGGCAGTAAAATAACCAATGACGGACGGAGCAAGGAGGACATCAAAAGCAGACTCGCTATGGAAAAAAAGGCATTTCTGGCCAAGAGAAGTCTACTAATATCAAATACCGGCCTTAATTTGAGGAAAAAATTTCTGAGGATGTACGTCTGGAGTACAGCATTGTATGGCAGTGAAACATGGACTGTGGGAAAACCGGAACAGAAGAGAATCGAAGCGGAAGGACACGTTCGTAAGCTCAAAGGTGGACATCAAATGATATTACACGTGGACTCCATCCTCCGCCTCCTTGGGTGGGATGGGGGACAACTTTTAAATCTTAAATGGAAACACGCATTTTTTATTGCAGATTCGGATTCTCTATAAAAAAAGTAATCAAGTTGTGTCTGAAACCTTTTTTAAACCATTGACACATGGCGCTGAAGTTGAGAAAAAAGTAAAATTGGGGAAGAACTCTGATTTTTTTACAATTATCCGAAAAAGGCGCATCAAGTCGATAAAGAATGTGCACCATTTCTTTCGTTTCGCCAAATTGAGCTATTTTTGTACAAAATGTACTGTATCCTACTTTTAGCTTTACCCAAGAACAACGACATGGACATAGTAGAATGATGTTCCCACGGGGTGCTTCATTAGTGTGAGTCCCCTTGCCTCTCACAATTTGGAGAGCTTAATTAATAAAATTTGCCACGAAGAAATTGTTCAAAATTATCCCCATTTACTTCAATGCACAAAGCCAATTGTCTGCGAAAGTTGGCCACAGTTTTGAGCAGCACATCCCGTGGTATGGCTGTACACGCTCTTCGAATGCATTGCTCCATATCGTTTCAGGTTGTGGGCTCAATTTCGTAAACAATATTTTTAAAATAACCCCACAAGAAAAAATCAGGAGATGTTAGGTCTGGTGAACGCGGAGGCCACTGAATTGATCCGCTGCATACTATCCACCAACCAGGGTACCGTAAATTTAAAACGTTCCACACATTTTTAGCATAATGGGGAGCTGCTCCGTCCTGTTGGAACCACATTCATTGCCTAGTTTCTAAATCAACATCTTCCATTACCTCGAACAAATCATCACGGAGAAGTTGTAAATAAGATTCCCCAGTAACATTTCAGTCAAAAAAATACGGTCCTATCAAGTAACTGTTTAAAATTCCACACCAGACCATTAACGACCATTTGTGTTGATTGTCGACGGGTCTGTGCCAGTGTGGACTGACAGGGAACCAATAATGACAAACATGATGACTTAATTCGTCATTGTTTTTTAATTAGGTTTCATCAGTGAATATAACATATATAAAATAAAATCATTGTCACTTCTTATAATTTCCAAGTCCCATATTTGCATATCTTTCGGCATTAATGCCTGTGTCAGTGTGATATGATACGCATGATATTTATGTGTCTTCAAAATCCTGAAAACAGTTGATTTTGGTATTTCAGTTTGTCTCTGAATCACATGACTACTACTTTCAGGATCCAGTTGAACACAGGCTAGAACGGTAAGGGTACGAGTATCATTTTCATTGTATTCGCAATGATAAGGTGGACGGTTCATGTATTCATTTCGAGCTCAACGTGCAATGTCGAATAATGTTTTCACTTGAATGTCGGCTGCTTGGGAAACGATTCGCATACAGTTGCGCAGCTGCAGCGTAATTGTTATGGCATTTACCTAAAATTAACATCATATCATCAATCTCTGTAGGAGATGTTTACGGTTCACAATCTGAAAATGAAAATGAAGTGACGTCTGATCGCATTGCACCAATCTTTATACTGAGCCATAGTTCGCAGTTTGGCCATGGTAGCGCCACAGTCTGGTGAGTAATGCAACTGTGAAGAGTTCCCTAACGAGATTTTAATACCATTCCACCTCCCTCCATCAAAAACTGTGGCAGATAGGATACATTTTGTAACAAAATAGCTTAATGTGGCGTAATGGAAAAATTGGTGCACATTTTGTATCGATTTGATGCCTCCTTATGGGATCATTCTAAATAAATCGGAGTTCTTCCCCAATTTCAATGTTTCTCGATTTCAGCACCATCTGTCAATGGTTTAGAAAAATGTTTCAGACAAAACTTGATTACTTTTTTTTATGGAGAATCCGAATCTGCAATAAAAAATGGGGGTTTCCATTTAAGAGTTTAAAGTTGCCAGTTGGCCCCCGCCCCGCCCAAGGGGGTGGGGGCTGGGGGCTGGGGGTCGTGTGTAGTATCATTTGATGTCTTCCTTTGAGCTTACAAACTTGTCTTACCCACTATTTTGAGCCACTGTATAGTTTTCGAGATAATCTCATCAGAAACTTCAGATGGACCACCCTATATATATATAATCCTTTAGCTTGGTGACTTGAGTTTCGTATATAAGGTATTACCATTTCATTGGGAATGGGGCAATAACAGATCACAAATTGTGTAGAAAAGGTATCTAAATTAGTAAGGTTTATACTAAAGATTACTCACCAAAGCCAGCAATACAGGCTGCATTTAATAGTACTGCATAATGGTGATGCCTCAGTGAGGCATACAGAAACCTTGAGCTTTTTAAATAGTCTAGTTCAGCACGCGCAAATTATATTCATCAAAATATGTGTTTCACACGAGATTAAGGAACCTTTTGGTATTGTGTTTCATGTAATTTTGCACACTGTTACTTCTCTTACCCTTCCTCAAGTTTTTCTTCTGCATTTATTGCATTGTTTAAAGAGGCTTCTGTTACAAACATAAGCAGTTCATGTAGTTACCATATGTGACTGATATTGCTTATGTATCACAATCTCATATTTCAGCTTCAACCTGTAGTTGCTGGTCACTTTTACTGTGGAAGTGCCCCCCAGGGGGCTCGCCACTCTTTGGTGGGTTTTTGCTTGGCTACCACGGAGCCCCTGCCTTTGTAGCATCTTTTCCCTCCCATGCTGCATGTCTGTCCTCTTGCTGTTCTTTTTCCCCTCCCTTGGGGAACATGTCTGGGCTGTTTATGGAAATGTATTCTGCATTTTTGGTAGTCAATATCAGAATATTCTCCACTGTTTTTCGTTCCTTTTTTCTTTCTTTGTTCATCTTCTCCTATCATTCCTCCACTTCAGCGTTTGAGGTTCCTCTTTTTCTTCTTCCTCCCTGTGTGCTCCTGATGGCTGGCCAATGTGTCTGATGCTTAACAGGTGACTGGGTAAAACGTAATTCCCAGCCACAGGTCGACAGGTTGCGTTCACACGTACCCTCTGATACAGACCAAGACCAGGGAGAGGTGATTGCCTGAGCTGCTACGTTCCCAAACTGCCGATTGGTCCCTCTGTCAGGTTTTCGGGGGTGTGACCAGAGGGGTGAACAATCACCTAAGGCAGGTGTACCCCCTTCCGAAGGGGGCCCGTAGTTGGAAGGAGCGCACCATAGGAGACCCTGGCAATTATGGAGAATTTTCTCGCAATGAGCCAATCATCTTCACTATCAATGGCTACGAAACATAAACAGAATGAGGCTAACAATTCATAGACCTGTCCAGCTGCACCACATTCCCTCATGTTTTCACGTACTGAAGATGGTCAGTCCTTTACTACAGTAAATCCGTTTATTATTCAGAAAGGTGTTTATACAGTTGCTGGCCCTGTAAAATCCTGCTCTCATTTACGCAATGGCACTTTGCTTTTGGAGACTACTTCCAATTCTTAAGCAAAACAACAGCTTGCAGTTTCACTCCTCCATGGCTATCCTGTTCATGTCAAGACCCACTGGACTCTGAATTCTTCCCATGGTTTTATTTACACTTGGCTGATCGATGGTCTGACTGAGGCAGAAATCCAAACTTACCTCTCTGATCAGTGTGTCATAGCAGTCAATCGGGTGATGAAAAAGTAGGTGCCTTCTTAGTACCGACATGCACTCTCTTTCTCACTTTTGATAGAGTGATTCTTCTGTCAAAGGTCAAAGCATGCTATGAATTTATCACAGTCGGACAGTATATTCCGAACCCAATGTGCCTTTACCAGAGTCATCATTACAACCATACTCGAGAGTCCTGTCCATACCCAACCAAATGTGTAGCCTGTGGTAGGAGTGCTCACTAGGGCGATTGTCCGCCTCCTTCCCCCTGCTGCAACAAGTTCAATGGCGACCTTATCGCCTCCTCCCACGATTGTCTAATGTATCTCGATGAGTGGGCTATCCAGGATATCTGGGCGAAGGAAAAGTGCCTTACCCAGTCGCTCGCAAGTTGTTGGCTAGTAGAAAAACACTGCATTCTACCATCTGGCACCTACAGTACTGTTCTTGCTATATATCACTCCACGAAGGATATGGCCTTGCAGACATGTGACCTCAGATTTAGGACCGCGGTTGTGAAATCACACTGAATCATGGTGGTGGCCCCGTCTCCTCCTCCAGCTACGCAACACGCCACCAGACTTTTTCCTCACGGGGCAAAGTCACCAGCTACACAACTGGCAGGCTGGAAAGGACAGAAGGAGTATCATGTGAAGACGTCCTACGTCTCTCCACCCAACCAACGTCTGAGTCCTCCTTTGCCAACCGAAAAGGCTCCAAGAAATCAGACAAAGGCAAACGGTCTTCTCCTTTGCTAACTCGGAGATCCTCTATGACGGTGTCGCCACATGATACCCTTATGACAGTGTCGCCACATAATACCCTCGCCTGGCCAACCTCCATGTCGCCAGTGCACACAACCAACCAGTTTTCTGCCCTCGACTCCACAGTCTGACAGAAGGAGAATGCCGATGCTCCTGTAGACCTCATGGAGCAGGATCCTACTACCTCTGTGCCCTGTAGCAGCGAGTCTTCGAAGGCTGGCACTCAGCAGCCACCGAGGTGGCACCCCTTCATTTTTTCCTTGTCATCACTCTCTTCCAATGCAACGTTCACGGTCTGCTATCCTACAAAGAGGATTTATGGCTGGTCTTAGAATCGTAGCGTCCACTTGTTCTCTGCCTTCAGGAAACAAAATCGAGTCCTCACGACCGCTCTGAGCTCTTGCATTTCTTCCCAGTCTGTTTTGATCTTCCCCCCGAGGATGGCATTCCATCTCATGGAGGACTCGTGCTGCTCATACAGGATGACATTCATAGTCAACCCATCTCCCTGACCACGCGACTTCAAGCTGTTGCATTTAGCCTTTTCCTTCCTCAATTGATCTTTTCCCTTTCTACCGTTTACATCCCTTCATCATATGATGTCACCAGGGCAGACTTCCTCCAGCTTATTGGACAGCGACCTCATCCCTTCCTGCTGCTTGGTGACTTTAACACACGCCATCCCCTTCGGTGTTCTCTCAGAACCTGCCCAAGGGGTACTCACTTGGCTGACCTTTTCAGTCAACTTAACCTCTTCTGCCTTAACACAGGAGAACTCACATTCCTTTCAAACTCCACGCACACCTATTCCCATTTGGACCTATCCTTCTGCACTGTCCAGTTTTCCCATCGTCTCGCGTGGTCCCTTCTCTGACACATATTCGAGCGACCATTTTTCATGTGCTATCAGTTTGCTGACTCCTACCCCACTTATGTGCACACCCAAATGGCAGCTTACTAAGGCCAACTGGCGGCTTTACTCCTCCCTGGTGACCTTAGACGAACAACATTTCCCCAGTTGTGATGACCAGGTAGAATATCTTACAAGTATTATGTTTACCATCGTAGAACGTTGGCATTCCTCGCACTCCCTCTTTACCATGCCGTGTCCCAGTTCCTTCGTGAACTGAGGCGTGCTGCGACGCATTTCGCAGGTGGAGATGTGCTCTCCGCGTTTTTAACGGTCATCCACTCCCTTTTCTGTTGTATGGAAAATCTCCAACGGCTCTCTGGGACCAACATACTTTCTCCAATTTCTGGCCTGACGGTAGCAGACGATGTCGTCTTAGACCATATTGCTATCTCCAACACTTTGGGCCGCCATTTTGCGTAGATTTCGAGCTCCTCCCACTATCACCTTTCCTCTCCTCCTCCATCGGAAACGAGTGGAGGAGACTTGGGCGATACCCTTCTCTTCTCAGAATCGTGAGTGCTACGATGCCGCCTTTATTGTGAAGGAGGTAGATCACGCTCTCACTTCATACCGATCCTTCATCCCAGGGCCTGAGGATGTTCACATTCAGATGTTGCAGCACCTTTCTCTTGCAGGCAAGCACTTTCTGCTTGATATGTACAACTGTATCTGGGCAGAGAGCACGTTTCCCAGACAGTGGCGTGAAGCCACTGTCATACCCATACATAAGCCCAGTAAGGACAAACACCTTCCTTCTAGCTACTGCGCCGTTTTTATCACCAGCTGTGTTTGCAAGGTGGTGGAACATATGATTCATGCCCGGTTGGTATGGTGGCTCGAGTCTCGCATTTACTAACCATTGCACAGTGTGGATTTCGTGTGGGCCATTCTGCAGTTGACCATCTCGTCAGTTGATCCACCCATGTCACGAATGGTTTCGTGCGGAAATCCCAGATTGTGGCCATGTTTTTTGACTTGGAGAAAGCCTATGACAACTGTTCGAGGACTGGTATGCTCTGTACTGTCTACACGTGGGGCTCCCATGGCCGGCACCCCGTATCCTTCACGAATTTTTAAAATACTGTGTTTTCTAACTACATGAGGGTTGTGCCTCGTCGGATACCTTCATCCAGGAAAACGGTGTGCCTCAGGGTTCCGTCCTGAGTGCCATACTCTTGTCTATCGCCATTAACCCTATAGTAGCCTGTCTCCCACTGAGCATTTTCGGCTCCCATTTTGCTGACAATTTTGCCATCTATTGCAGTTCTCCACAGACCTGTCACACTGAGCGGCATTTTTAGCCGTGTCTCGATCGTCTTTACTCATGGAGCATCGACAATGGCTTTCGTTTTTCCACTGAATTTCTAGCGGCGCAATTGGTTACTTCCACCGTCTTTACAGCTTGGGTCTACTGTTCTTCGATTCGTTGAAACTACGAAATTCCTGGGGCTCATAATCGATAGTAAACTTTCTTGATCCTTACCTGACAGCCCACTGTACGCTGTCCTTCAGTATCCTACATGACCTCAGTGGTACTTCCTGGGGAGCAGATCGAATTACCCTCCTCCGTTTGTACCAGTCCAATGTCTGTGCAAAACTAGATTATAGTTGTTTCGTTTATGGATTTGCACGTCCATCCCTCGTACGCTGTCTCAATACTGTCCACCATTGTGGGATCCGTTTGGGCACTGGCGCCTTTTACACTAACCCTGTTGAGAGTCTGTATGCTGAAGCTCCCGAACTCCACTGTCCTACCACTGTGACTGTCTCCTCAGAAGATAAGCATACCGTTTGTCTGCCATGCATGGCCACCCATCCTATGCCTCCTTCTTAGATGACTCCTTTGATCGCCAGTATGGAGTGCATCCGTCTTCTCTGTTACCTCCTGGAGTTCGTTTTCGGCCCTTGCTCCATCAGCTTAACTTCACGCTATCTGCAACTTTCCCGGTGGGTGTAAACCTTTCACCACCTTGGCTTCATGTGGCGGCGCATGTTTACTTTGGCCTTCATTCGGTTCCTAAGGACACTAATCCAGCCTTGCTCTATTTCCTTCAGTTTCGCGACCTTCACGTCAAACTTCGCGATGGTACCTTTGTGTACACTGATAGCTCTCGCACTGAGTGTGGTGTTGGGTGTGCCTTTGTCATTGGCGCCAATGTTTTTCGGCATTTACTTTCGGGACACTGCTCACAAGGGAACCTCCCCATCGCACCCCCCTCAGATTTAGTTATAAGTTGACACAGTGGATAGGCCTTGAAAAACTGAACACAGATCAACTGACAAAACAGGAAGAAGTTGTGTGGAACTGTGAAAAAATAACCAAAAATACAAACTGAGTAGTTCATGGGAAGATAGGTAACATCATGGACGCCAGAAACGAATGAGCGCCGTGTTCTCGTGGTAACGTGAGCAACTGCGGAATGAAAGGTCCTTGGTTCAAATCTTCCATCGAGTGAAAAGTTTAATTTTTTATTTTCAGTTTATGTGACAAACTCTTATGTTTTCATCACTTTTGGGAGTGATTATCACATTCACAAGAAAACCTAAATCGGGCAAGGTAGAAGAATCTTTTTACCCATTCGCCAAGTGTACAAGTTAGGTGGGTCGACAACATATTCCTGTCATGTGACGCACATGCCGTCACCAGTGTCGTATAGAATATATCAGATGTGTTTTCCTGTGGTGGATTCGGTTGACCTATGACCTTGCAATCAAATGTTTTCGGTTCCCATTGGAGAGGCACGTCCTTTCGTCTACTAATCGCACGGTTTTGCGATGCGGTCGCAAAACACAGACACTAAACTTATTACAGTGAACAGAGACGTCAATGAACGAACGGACAGATAATAACTATGCAAAAATAAAGAAAGTAAAATTTTCACTTGATAGGGAGACTTGAACCAAGGACCTCTCCTTCTGCAGCTCCTCACGCTACCACGAGACCACGTCGCTCGTGTGCTAATTGTCTCCAGGATATTGCCTATGTCACCCATGCGCTACTCAGTTTGTATATTTTGCTTATTTTTTCACAGTTCCACACAGCTTCTTCCTGTTTTCTCAATTGATCTGTGTTCAGTTTATCAAGGCCTGTCCACTGTGCCAACTTATAACTAAATCTGAGGGGGGTGCGATGGGGAGGTTCCCTTGTCAGTATTTACAGCATAGCTCTTCACTCTGTATCAGGCCACACAGTACATCCGGTGACACAGGCTTTTCAATTGTGTCACCTGCTCACTCTCTCAGTGATCTTCAAAGCCTCTGTGTGCTGTACACCGTCCATCCCTTAGTGCAAAGGGTCCAGGAAAGCTTTCACTTGCTCATTCTTGATGGAGCCACTGTGATGTTCATGTGGGTTCCTGGTCATGTCGGTCTGACACGAAACTAGGCCGCTGACGCTGCCGCCAAAGATGCAGTCCTCATAACGTGCGTCTCGCGGGCCCCGAGGAACCGCTTGACGTCGTCAGAAAGGCTGAAAGCGTGACAGCGCTGCCTGGTGACTAGACCTGTAAACAACTCTGTTGACTTAAGTGACGTCACACGTTGGCTTCAGTGTTTATACAGACTTGCCTTCAGCTGTTGTTTTGGAATGTCAAATCAATCCAGATTGTTTGAATGAAGCTTCCGTTAACAGAATAAAATGTAGAAAGAAGGTTTAAATGCGAATAATCTGGAATATGGTGACGATAATTCCGCAGCGTAGTCAAAGTTACATATTAGAGTCGTACGTGATTGATTGAAGCCAACTGATTACAAATTATTGGTCAAAAGGCAGAGTGATTTATAGCATAACACATATTACGCATTGCAGACAATGTGTCTAAATGTTTTTAACGCATTAACTGCATCTTACTAATGTAGGCTAACTACCACTGAGACGTTTGCAGCACGAATTTGTCTTTGAACCCATACCAGCAGTAGCAAATGCGGAAAAACGAATCAAATATGGTAAAGGATGCGTAGTGGAACGCCCATTGCATTTTTCCAGTTTGTGTACGATATCTGTACGTAATATGCATCAAAACACGTCGGATGCTTGTTCATTTTCTAATATATGTTTTTTTGGGGATGACCTAGTAGTTTTATTTTTTTTTTATTATGAGAAATGCGTTAAATGTGGGAAAGTGCATTTAAATATGCCGCAAACAAATATTAGGCAAAGACACACGTCTGTCTGTTACCACAACCTTTATTTCTCATTCGCTGTGTTCCACAACTGTCAACGAAATTATCGCTTTTCAACCAAATGTAGACCTCAGACTATGCTACAAATAATGTTATTACTCCAGTCAAGGTTTCTAGGTAAAAGGGGGTGAAATCCAGTATAGTGCTCTTGCCCAGATATGTGCTCTTGCCCTGTGTGTGTTACTGGTATGCTTAAATTTTGATCGTTGTTTTTCTGTAAACAAACAGCTATATGCCAATCACATCTTCCTGTATGTAGTTTCTCAAAAATCCAGTTTATGTGATCTTAAGATAAAAAGAGCTCGATGAGGGAATATTAATAGATCGATGCAATACTGACATCTCCAAATTGTAAGACTGCTATAGATGCAAGTCACTGATTGTCAGAATGTGTCAGTGGGACAAAACATTTGAAGTAAATCACGAAGCTTTAGGTTAGTTCAACTATTACTTCTTAATGTAGTAGGTAGTCACAATTTTCTTCCGTATTTTTGTGTATATGCATACTACACAAGCAACCAAATGGTACCTGGTGGAGAGTAACTTATACCACTACAAATCATTTTCTTTCCCATTCCACTCGCAAATAGAGAGAGGGAAGAAAGGCTGTCTATCATCCGAGCCCTGATTTCTCATGCCTTCTAAATTTTCTCAATAGTGTTATACAAAATAATACTCGCACACAGTTTGAAACTACTGGTAACCTATCTAGCATCCAGCCTCTGAGTTGCTTCAATGTGTTGCTTAAATCTGACCTGGATCTCAAATTTTTGGAGCAGTACTCATGAATGTGTCACATAAGTGTTCTATACTTGTAGTCTAAGTGATCTTCCCCTCATATCCAGTCACAAAACATATTCATCTTCCCAGAGGAAGGAAGTAATGACCATGAAAGCTAGAAATGGTTTTTTTATTCAAGTGCTGTTTTTCTCTCATACTTCGTAAAAAGCATTTCAGAATTTTACAATGAGTACTGACATCCCGACATGTAATGGTAACATTAAAACACTGTTAATTTAAACCTTAGTGTTAACTAGCACATGCATCCTTGAGGAGACGCTAATAAAATAATTATTTCACTCTGTATTTTTTTAATATCTTAAGATTTTCAGTTTTCTGCCTGAAGTCTAGCAGCAACCTGTTAAAGACTTTTGATCAGAATTTGAAATCCCATTCTGAATCGTAGGCAGGGATGTAAAGTCTACATGGACATTGTTTTTCCTTCCAGTATTTTGCCAGTTCATTTCACTGAACAGAGTAAAATTACCGCTATTATGAACAACAAATACTATTAGGGAGTAAATATGTTGACATGTAAATGAAAGACTGCGAAGGCCCTGAAGAGACTTCTGTAAGAAGCTGCACTATCGATTTTACACAATAATTTTACTCACATGGATCAAAAGTTCTGTTAACTTGCCATATCAGATTTGAATGATATCGCTAGCTTTTCATAACAGCCTCCATCACCGTCACCAGTAATGGTACTGGTATGTAATGGTACGGTGTACTGTAGCAGCCCATTAAAAGTGTTTCAATTGAATTGATTCTGCATTATTTCTCTTCCCCATGTCCTTGTCATTAATGCTACCAAATTATGTTCTTGTATGGTTATTAGTTTCCATGTTATAACATGTTAAATATAGAAAGTTTAACTGTAACCAAGCAGTAGTTTCCTTTGATGACAATATCAGTTCCAGTGCACAACTGAATTTCAAAATCTCTCTTGTGGGGTGAAAATCTGTTACTGCTGCTATCTTGTGCTGACAATGAGATGACTTTCATAGAAATACTGAATTATTTCATTTGTAATACAGTTTCATAGTTTTTGTAGTTGCTCATGATCTTTAGACTTGCATGCAATGGGTGTAGCATCAGCATACAGAACGATCCTTGAATTTGAGGAGCAGTATTTTGTCATTTACACAAATCAACAAAAGAAATTATCGCAGTACAAAGTCCTGGGTACCCTGTATTACCTATCAGTAATGTTAGATCTACGAAGAAATTGATGCACTGGATGTGAAGTGCACAGTTTAGTCTACCCAGCAGGTGTTCCAGAAGATGGCCCTGCACTGTTCTATACCATCATGAACATACCTATATATTAGTGAGATATTCATCACTGACAGAAAATTGAATAATCACATTTTTGCTTCAAGTTTCTGAAATGGCAGTTGATGAGACCATATCTGAAGAGACAGCTATCAACCCACACTTTCAGCATGAGGTAGGACTAGCAATTACCAGAATTCTGAAATGTGGATCTAGTAAACCTAGAGTTGCTCTAGGAAAACAAGTAAGATGTGACACGCGTTCCAGATCAAAGATGAGAAAATAAAAGGTTACTGTATTAGATATAGCACACAAATATGCAGTGAGTAAGAAGTGTGAAATGACTGCGTTCGCCGGCCGGGGTGGCCAAGCGGTTCTAGGCGCTACAGTCTGGAACCGCGCTACCACTATGGTCGCAGGTTCGAATCCCGCCTTTGGCATGTATGTGTGTGATGTCCTTAGGTTAGTTAGGTTTACGTAGTTCTAAGTTCTAGGGGACTGATGACCTCAGAAGTTAAATCCCATAGTGCTCAGAGCCATTTGAACCAACCATTTTTTGACTGTGTTCAAAGTTATGTAGACTTGTTTAATTCCTGGTTTAAGTAATTCACATAATTTCATTGCTGTGTTTCCTGCTGCCATCCATTAATACCAGAATGTCAACAACTACTTTGTTACTTTAAAATCTTCAACATGTTCACTGTGGCTGACACAAAGGTCAATAAGAGCTACTAGCCACGAGCTTTTAAGTGTCAGCCGCAGTGAATGTGCAAAACAAGAAAATTTATGCAATTTAATTTAAGGTCCTATTCAGCTTCCTTTTTCAGGCTTTTTAATTTTAAATATTAAAACTGATGACAGTTTCATTACAAGACCCCTAATTTTGAAATCTGGATGACATCATCCCAGCACTGCAACAAAATGTGCACCATACACAACAGGTTCAATGCAATCTCTCCTCTCCACAAATTTGCACCTCAGATGTGTTATATGTCATATATATGTTATACGTCATATAATACTACAGTTAATTTTTCATATATCTGAGCAAAACGAGTTATTGTGTGTCCATGTTTATCTCATCTAGGCATTGCATCTTTCCCTTAACTTAAGTGTGCTTGACAATAAAATTTGTATGAAAAGTTTTCTGTGTAAATTACCTATTCTACACCTACAGCTAATGCTTGTGTAACCCAGTGTGCCCTTCAGGTGGGTTTACTTGTGTGTCAATATAATTGTCAGGTTTGGTTTGAAAGGGTTTCTTGAAATAAATTCCCAAAAAAATTTTTAAGTATCTATTCTCAGTTGCAAAATATATTACACACTGTCAGTGCCATTTCAATGCAAAAATTTTAAATCATGCTGGGGAATATACCAATAACACAGTTCCAGCATACCTCAGAAATTTAATTTTAGTTGCTTCAACCAATGACAATTACGGACCAAGTCTTGCACTGCCCTGTTTCGTGTATTAACCCGCTGGCTGGCATGAATGAAGGTGCTGGTGGTCACAGCAGATTGCTCTGCTGGGGCCAGTAGTGATCTCATGGTAACAACCAGGTATCAGCAATTTTACACTTTAATCTTACTGAGGAAAAATATTTACTTATATTTGATATCACTTACCATTTAAAGACGATTTTTAGGTTTGCAGTATTTTTATTTAAATGACTACAAAGTTATTCATGAATTCAGTTTTAGATACATATTTAACAGAGTATATTTAACTGTGTAAAGGATAATTCCTGAAACAGTAATTAGCATTCTAGCTGTATCTTTTCAGCCAAGGCTGTACAGATGCATATACTTCACACTAGTTCCTAAACGACTGCTTAACACATTAACTACCATGCTGCTGACAGCAGAGCAGCACACTTAATGCTGTATTCCAGACCTAATAATGTCAGGGCCAAGAAATGCAGAAGACAATCTCTCAGGGAGTACTATAACCTAATAATGTAAACTTATAACTAAAAAGGCCATTTCCAATTATGTCTACCAAGCAAATTATGCTTTGAGTCAGTGATTTCTTTTGCCATAACTGACTAGTGAACACGCATGCCAGAGGATGGTGAATATTTATACTTTGCCTGTGAGAAGCAGCTATGCACATAGTCCAATTTATGTTGAAATTATCACCTGGGTATTTTAATTAAATTTGGTCTACTATAAGCAACATGATAAAGGAATCAAAAGAAAGACACACACAGAATTAATTTCTTTATTAACAATGCTCGGATTTCCACATCACCATAGAGGTACCAAGCTGGATGCGTTACTCATTTTTTTACATGGCGAGTTTCCCCAGTAGGCCTATAAACCATGAAACAGACAAAAAAGCTACTTCTCGTTGTCTTCTCTTCCTTGGACTTTCACTTCAGAAACTCTGAAACATCCATTACAAAAACACATTACACCACTCACAAATCTGGATTCAGTCACTGCAAGTCATATCTATTTTACTGTCAAAAATACTGACTATGATCAATGATTAATTGTGAACAGTCAAAAGTTTTCAAATGTGCAGGTTACTGCTAGAATACAGTTACTACACAATTTTTGTCAGGAAAAAGTTACAATGATTGCAACTTAAATACCGAAGCCATTTGTTATGAGAATACACCGTCACCACAAATAATCCACATAGATGCATTGAAAGAAACTTTACTGAGTAACATAATGCATCAGAATACTATAGGCACAAAGAATGAAATTTCTGTATATTTACCATACATTTTACTTTTCTTGCGCATGATAAGATTACTAACGGAAGTTACTTACCGTCCATTGTCTATAATATAAACTATCCTTTCTCCTCTGCAAACATGTGCTTTTGCAGCAAGTATTATCAATTTTTTTCCGCGATTGAAAAGCTTTAACGCACACAAATCCCGCCATCATACACAAATCCACAAAGGATCAGCATGCCATGTTCAAAGAATATCCGCATTTCGAAAACTACCAGCGATATTGGCTTGCATGAGAGACGACGTCATGCCATGATATGACGTCATGATTCCTCGGGGCCCGCATATGACGTCATGAATCCTCGGGGCCCGCGAGACGCTTCTGTCCTCATAAGGTTAGTTCTTACATTGCCTCTGACGATCTCTGTATTGCCCGTTTGTCAGCAGGTGGTGTCACTTAGGTATCACCACTGGTCCCGTCCCCCCCTCCCCCCCCCCCCTTACATGCGAACAAGCTCCGGATTATTAAGCCTCTCCCAGTGACTTGGACGACCTCCTCTCAGTTCTCTCGCCGCGAGTAGATCATTTTAACTAGGTTGCATACTGGGCACTGTCTTGTTAGTCTTCACAATGTGAGTGGTGCTCCGCCACCACTTTGTGCACATTGTGCTCAACTTTTGACAGTCCACCATTCCCTGACGGAATGTCCTTTTTTTTTAAACACTTACGTTATCAATTATGTTTGTCACCTGAGTTTTCATCTGTTTTAGCGAACGATGCGCTGTCGACCGCGTTTTACTCTTTATCCGTTGTAGCAATATGGCGAAGGCTATTTAATTTTTAGTTCTTGACCTCCATTTCTCTATGGCATGTCTTATAGATCTCTCTCCATGTCCCTGTTTTTAGCTGTCATCTCTACCATCAATTGGGATTGACGTGTAGTCGATTTTAAATCCTCTCTTTGTCTTTGTGTTCTACAGTTTTGTGGTGGGTGCACATGACCAATGTTGTTATTTATCCCTAAAACAAAACAAAACAAAACGATCAAGATAAGTAGAGTACTAAACAGCCAAGAAATCGGACCAGTCTTCCCGCCACCTAGAAAAATTAAAGAAATGTTGCGACCACTCAAAGATAACCTCAGCCTGAGAGTACCATGAATGTATCAAATTGCTTGCAAGTGTGCCAACAGTTATGTGGGGAACTCTATACAGACTGTTGCTACAGTCTGTATAGAGTTCCCCACATAACTGTTGGCACACTTGCAAGCAATTTGATACATTCATGGTACTCTCAGGCTGAGGTTATCTTTGAGTGGTCGCAACATTTCTTTAATTTTTCTAGGTGGCGGGAAGACTGGTCCGATTTCTTGGCTGTTTAGTACTCTACTTATCTTGGTAGTTGTTTCACCACAGAGTGGAAGCCCTGCTCCATGTTAATCCTCCTGGCTTCTTTGAATGGTATCACATCTTTGTTTCCTTGACAGCGTTGATCTAATACCACATACAGAATACCCATTACTTCTGAATACCGCCATCAGATAATTAATCTCGGAGACGATGTGGTCCTTGTCTAAAATAGTCCTGGCTCTATGTACTGAGATGTTCAGCCTCGCTCTCTTCCGAGCTGGATGGTCAAAGCTACACCTGTTGAGACATACAATGTATACTATACAAATAATCAATGAACTGCTGTAGCCCCTCACTGCCATGTGGACAGATTAAGAAGGTATCATCAACATATCTCAAGAAGCAGGAAGGCAAAAAGGGAACAATAGTCAATGCCTGCTCTTCGAAATCCTCCATGAAAAATTTATCTGTGGCTGGTGATTATGGTGAACTCATGGCTATTCCATCAGTCATTTTGTAATACTTTCCACTGTATGAGAAGTAAGCGGATATCAGTGTGCCAAAATAATTTTAGAATTTCAGAGGAGAAATTGGTGGACCACATCAAGGCTGACTGTGACTCCATTCGGCCCTGTCCTCATCTGCTTTTTGGTGCCAACAAACATTTGTGAGGTTTTAGTATAATATCTACAGTGGCTGACTGTAGGTGTCAGTAATTTAGTTAAGTACTTTGCCAGCCTGTATGTAGGAAACCTAAGATACCAGTGGAAGATTGGTTAAAACTGTTGGCCACCCAGTACCTTGACAACATTCCACATGCAGAACTCATTATTCCAATACCAATGCAACATGACTCCCTGTCATGACTGTGTAACCTACAGATTTCTGAATGAATGCCCCCTCTCCTTCCTGGAAATCCTATCCACCATTTACAATAGAATCCTGCACATGGGTTTCTATCCTGAGCCACAGAAAACCTGTTGAATCCTTCTATACTTCAAACCTAATAAACCTGTCACTGACACCTCATCCTACCGCCTCATCAGCCTCACCTCCATGTTTAGCAAGGTTTTGAGTACATCCTATCCTGATATAGAAACACCCACAACAACACCTACCCATTCCCACATATCACTGTGGCTCCCATCCCAGGTTCTCCTCCAATGACCAACTCCTATACCTTACTCATCTCCTATCCCACCAAATCAACAACTGCAAATCGGCCATTTTTGTCTCCTAAGATTTTGAGAAAGATTTTGACCATGTATGGCATTCCGAGCGCCAGTTTAAGCTCCAGACCTATCCACTTCCCATAATATATAAGAAACTATCAGCCTCGATTGCGGTAATGAAACCAACCTTTACCTAGGTTTCAGCCTAAGTAATTGAGCCTTCTTCAGAAGATATACCTGAATCTATAATATGTCTAAAAGGGCACGGTCTAGAAATAAAATTAAAACAGCCTGAATAGGCGTAATCACGTTTCAGGCTGTTTTAGTTTTATTTCTAGACCATGCCCTTTTAGACATATTGTAAATTCAGGTATATCTTCTGAAGAAGGTTCAATTACTTGTGCTGAAACCTAGGTAAAGGCTGGTTTCAATGCCGCAATGGAGGTCGATAGCTTCTTATATATTAGATTATCACAATTGCTGTCTGTTCTGCAATGTTGAAAGTACAGAACATTTCCCATAAATTGTATCTGCCTCATCACATTCTTTTTCTCTAACTACCCTTCATATGTCACCATCAACACCAACTACTGTATCTTCTGTCCCACCGCATGTGTGCCCTAAGGTTCCATCCTCTCACTTCTGTATGTCCTCTACACTGCTGATATTCCAAAGGCACCACCCCCCCCCCTCCTGCTCATCTCCTCCAGTATGCTGATGACACTGCTTTTCTTGTCTCTACCGTACCATCCAGAAATCCCAATGACCCCTCCACCTCCATCTCAATCAGTTCACCTCCTGGTGCAACCAGTGACTCTTCAAAATCAACCCTATCAAAATAATTATAGCTCAAACCACCCACAAATTCCGCCTCCATGACTTGTACTTTACAATTTACGACCATCTTATCCAGTTAACTAACATACTAAAATACCTTGGAATAACACTTGATTGTTGACTAACATGGAAGCCCCATCTACTAACCATTCAACAGAAATGCTACAACAGACTAAAATTACTAACTGGCCAAACATTTGGATTTCAGCCTTCCACAATCCTCCACACTTATAAAGTCCTGATTCTAACCATCGTGTGCTATACAAATGTGGCATGGGCTTCCGCTCCTCTCTCCTTGTATCATGCCCTACAGATCATCGAACACCATGCAGTCCATCGTGCCTTTTGGATCTGCTTACCCTCCTCCACACTCATCCTGTACCAACTTACAAAATTCTCCTGCCTACTCTTCCATCTTGAACACCTCCAAATATTCTATGTTGTCCATAAACTGTATACTACCCACTTTGAAGTTTCTGCCTTGCTCACTGATCCTGGTACTCTGTTACACCTCTACCACCACATCCCCCAACACTACACCTCCACACCCTCCACTTCCCCTCCCAATGAAACTTCAATCACCTTCCCTTACCCAACTGTGAAATCTGCCCTGATATATACCCATCCTAGCACATTTAGCATATCCCTACCATCCTCCCCTTCTGCTCCAATCCTCTTCACCTGCTTCCTAAGTCTTGGTTTGGAACTGCATCCCTCTCCCTTCTTCATCAATCCCTCCTCAAAACATTCATCCACACAAACCCCCTTCTATGTACTACATTTAAATGATACATTTCCATCATATCCTTATCCCTGACAGTCTACAGCCACTCATCTTTTCACTAATCTATGTATCTATTTTTCCCTTATGCAACTGTCTATCTGTTTTTATATATTTGTGGGCAACACTCATTTTCCATTCATCTGTGCTAATTACCAAATCAACCTTTTATACACTCCTGGAAATGGAAAAAAGAACACATTGACACCGGTGTGTCAGACCCACCATACTTGCTCCGGACACTGCGAGAGGGCTGTACAAGCAATGATCACATGCACGGCACAGCGGACACACCAGGAACCGCGGTGTTGGCCGTCGAATGGCGCTAGCTGCGCAGCATTTGTGCACCGCCGCCGTCAGTGTCAGCCAGTTTGCCGTGGCATACGGAGCTCCATCGCAGTCTTTAATACTGGTAGCATGCCGCGACAGCGTGGACGTGAACCGTATGTGCAGTTGACGGACTTTGAGCGATGGCGTATAGTTGGCATGCGGGAGGCCGGGTGGACATACCGCCGAATTGCTCAACACGTGGGGAGTGAGGTCTCCACAGTACATCGATGTTGTCGCCAGTGGTCGGCGGAAGGTGCACGTGCCCGTCGACCTGGGACCGGACCGCAGCGACGCACAGATGCACGCCAAGACCGTAGGATCCTATGCAGTGCCGTAGGGGACCGCACCGCCACTTCCCAGCAAATTAGGGACACTGTTGCTCCTGGGGTATCGGCGAGGACCATTCGCAACCGTCTCCATGAAGCTGGGCTACGGTCCCGCACACCGTTAGGCCGTCTTCCGCTCACGCCCCAACATCGTGCAGCCCGCCTCCAGTGGTGTCACGACAGGCGTGAATGGAGGGACGAATGGAGACGTGTCGTTTTCAGCGATGAGAGTCGCTTCTGCCTTGGTGCCAATGATGGTCGTATGCGTGTTTGGCGCCGTGCAGGTGAGCGCCACAATCAGGACTGCATACGACCGAGGCACACAGGGCCAACACCCGGCATCATGGTGTGGGGAGCGATCTCCTACACTGGCCGTACACCACTGGTGATCGTCGAGGGGACACTGAATAGTGCACGGTACATCCAAACCGTCATCGAACCCATCGTTCTACCATTCCTAGACCGGCAAGGGAACTTGCTGTTCCAACAGGACAATGCACGTCCGCATGTATCCCGTGCCACCCAACGTGCTCTAGAAGGTGTAAGTCAACTACTCTGGCCAGCAAGATCTCCGGATCTGTCCCCCATTGAGCATGTTTGGGACTGGATGAAGCGTCGTCTCACGCGGTCTGCACGTCCAGCACGAACGCTGGTCCAACTGAGGCGCCAGGTGGAAATGGCATGGCAAGCCGTTCCACAGGACTACATCCAGCATCTCTACGATCGTCTCCATGGGAGAATAGCAGCCTGCATTGCTGCGAAAGGTGGATATACACTGTACTAGTGCCGACATTGTGCATGCTCTGTTGCCTGTGTCTATGTGCCTGTGGTTCTGTCAGTGTGATCATGTGATGTATCTGACCCCAGGAATGTGTCAATAAAGTTTCCCCTTCCTTTGACAATGAATTCACGGTGTTCTTATTTCAATTTCCAGGAGTGTATTTTAGCTTATGCAGCTGATCATCTGTGTTGTTATTGTACAAAATATTTAATTTTGTCAACCGCCATGTCCAGCTTTTATATTATGTTTTTCAAATATTTACTCTGATGCGGCTGAACAGCGGAAAATTGTGTCTGCTGACAGCCCAGTCCCCACCCTTATGGGGCAGGAGGATGAAATAACTACAAAGGAAAAGAAGAAGAGAAAGGTCATAACAGTTTGTTTAACCCTTGACAATAATGATGGAGGTAATCATTGAAAGTATGGAATTATATTCAAATTTGACATAGCAAATAAACAGAGAAATTTGTGTGCAAGGACCCTGTTGTGAAAACCTTCATAGCCATATTACCAATTACTGTTTGATACCTAAGTACATTGAACTTGCTGTAGGTCAACATATGTGCTACCATACCATACTGCACTTTGGACTATGTAGAAAAGTAATATATTTACGTTTATGTTACACTATATACACACAAAGAACGGTGACTCTGGAAAATGAGAAACAAATATGGGTCTAACCATACTAAGGAGCTAAAATAAGCTTCAAATTATTAAGTGAATTTATGCAACATACACCACCTCCATAGGCAAAAATATTTTTTTTAAAGCTATATACACTTATTTTTCCTCACCATTCATTTCTTAAAAGTATATGTTCTAATTATATAACATACATTCAGTTCCTTTAGTTTAAAGTTGCTAACACTATACATCAGTTGTTTTAAGTTATGACATAATTTTACAATAAATACATACAACGAACATACGTTTCATAGACATTATACATCACTGTTTGTGATCATAATTATTGTTAAAATTGCAGGTGTATTACGAAATTATCCATTGTACTAAGAAATTCATCTATACTACAGTTACATACGTTTGTGCTTCACAGCTTAAATTCTCAAATTTCTTCTGTGTTTCTATGATTTCTAATCACAGTTTTGTGTTTTAGTGTCTATTTAGTGTATAGCCCCGCCATCTGTATTGCAACATTAATTTGTTAGTGTTTCAACTGACAGTTGCAATTGTAAGACATCTCAATTAAGGCCTGGCCAAACAGAATTTGGCCTGGTGGTGCAGCTCAGGAATTGGCAGATGGCAGCGGTATACAATGGCAAGTGACACCACATGCGCATGAGCGACTGGCTGCAGTTGCTTTATCAGCTGTCACGCTGTGGAATCGGCTGAAATCTCGTAGCAGCTTGGATGTGTTCCACCAGTCGACAGAGCCGCCTACCGCTGCTGCTGCCACAGAGCAGTCCAAGGCGCCACCAATGCACACAGCCACTGCTGCCAGCGGTGAATCTGTATTCTGGTCTGCAGCAGGCTGGTGGTCGCCCCGTCAAAGCGGGCTATGACTGACTGATGTGACACAAGTTTCGTTAGTGCAATTGCCAGAGAGAGCCAGAAAACACACGTTACTGAGCATGCTAAGGTACGGTGATGTAGGATTTGCTCTGCTCGTATGCCTTTAGTTGCATTTCTATTTGGAATTTCGTGTGTACTGGGGATCAAGTGAACATATGCAGCAATGTGGCATGTTTTTCAGAAGGGACATACTAAGTTATGTACTTAGGATAATTATATCCTATCCAGATGAGAAGTGCAAAATAAGAAAGCAGTCCTTGGCATAATGTTCACTCTAAACCCAAAGTACCCTAATATTTTCTTATGTGCTGACTTTAACGCAGATTTTTCTCTATTCGCAATCTGCAACACTGTTATGTAGCATTTTCAATCACACAGTTGCAATTGTAAGACATCTCAATTAAGGCCTGGCCAAACAGAATGTGGCCTGGTGGTGCGACTCAGGAATTGGCAGATGGCTGTGGTATACAATGGCAAGGGACACCACACGCGCATGAGCAACTGGCTTCAGTAGCTGTATCAGCTGTCACACTGTGGAATCGGCTGAAATCTCTTAGCGGCTTGGATGTGTTCCACCAGTCGACAGAGCCCCCTACCGCTGTTGCTGCCACAGAGCAGTCAAATGCGCCAGCAATGCATACAGCCGCTGCTAGTAGCTAGTACAAAGGTATACAAATTTCTTGTAAAAATAAAAATAGTTGTTTGTGTACGCCAGAACTAAGGACAATAAGATATAATGTTTTTCATAACTGTCCCAAACTGCATAAAAAATTAACAGTTTGGTCTTTGAAACCAAGAAACTGTACAACTGGCAGTTTATATGCTACTCTAAGAATAAATATAAAGCCATTTGGGCACCTAAAATGATAAAACACGTGTGCTGGCAGCCTATAGTTTACCAAAGAATGACATTCTGTAAATTTAAGATGTAAACAAAACAAGTTGAGAACTAATGTAAAGAAGGTACCAGACAGATGTTGAAACACGTCATGGTATCGAAAAACGTTGTGTTTCACGGAAGGCAGATTTGTAAAAGGAACCATTTATTGTGCTAAAACTGTAATATATTTTTTAAAAAAATTATTCAATACTACTGACCAAATTTGGCTGATTAGTCATCTTCAAGCGAACATATACATATGTTGGTATGTATATAGCATTAGATATTATATTGTCATAAAAACAGGACATCACAGAATACTCCATGAGCATCAGAATCCTGTAAACCATACAAGAATGCATAATTCGGCATAACCCTTAACGTCCCAAGTGTCACAGACCGCTAGCATTTATTGTTACTTCGTTGCTAATGCATGATGGTGGGGTGGGAGATTACAAAGTTGTGTAGTTGCTCTTTCCCGAAGCTACCGTGGTTTCCTTTGTCAGTAGCCATTTGAATAAGACGTCTACCTGTACTATTACTGCTTCTTTGATGCTAGCGGTCTCTGGGACCGCACCTGGGACTTTCCGTTATGGATTCAGTAGACAGGTCTACGTTTACTGTTCATGTTACAGACCCTGATTTTGAGGATGCTGTTTTAAAATGGTTTGGAGACAGTTTAGGAAGTGATGTTGGATCAGATAGTGACAACCAAATTGAATGTGAACATAATACAATACAGGAACAGTGCGAAAGTGATGACGAATTTGTTTTACCACCTGTGTATTCGTTGAACGAAACAACTGATCAAAGCGAAGAAGACAGAAGTGTAGAAACTGAATCTTTAGCTGAAGGTACTGCTAGAAATACATCAGGTCGAGCAAATATTGCTGGTCGTCGATGCCTCCTCCAGCAATGGTCAATGGCATTATTTTTTCACATGTTTGACATAAGTGGGGTGAATGCCTTTGTCCTTCACAGTTCACAGAAGGACAAATCTCACGTGAAGCATTAATTTTTTGAAGATGTCTGTCAAGTCATTGGTGACACCACAGATAAAAATCGGGACAACTAGTATCACATATCCCCTGAACTTCGTGCATGCCCCACTGTGTTTTCGGTGTAGCATGTTAAGCTATTTTACATCTTTGGTGTTCTTTAATAACTAAAGTCAGTATTTTATGTTTAGTGGTTCGTAATACACACCTGTGTGTGGTTGCTCTGTATGTTATTGTTGTTGTACGTGCTTTGTGTATTTTCAAGTACCGGTATTCAAATATTTGTTTTTTAACAAAATCTCAGCAGCTTATGGGCCCAGGTGCGTGTTAAAAGGACACATGTACGAAAGTAATTACGTAACTCTGTCCTAAAGGTTTTTAAATTTATCTTGAAGAAAACGTTTTTGAAGTTGTTAATTCCAAGCAACCAACGATGGATTCAACGAGAATTATCAACATCGGACTTCGGGAATGCAAAACAAATTGGAACACCTGGAAATACAAAATAAGTATTTGTCTGCGAGGAACTCCTGGCGCACTTGATGTTGTGGAAAGGAGGTTAGTGACACCTAGTATTCTTTCAGAAAGTGTTACCGTTGAACAAAGAGTGATCTACAAAGGTGCATTAGAAGCTTTTAACAAAGCAGACAGCAACGCTCTACTTGTTTTGACTGCAAATATGTCGGAAGAAACTTTGCAGAAAATAATTCGTATAAATACGGGGTGTGAAGTGTGAACAGAATTACACAAAATATTTGATGGTGTCTCTGAAGAAAAAGTTTACAACCTTTGTTTGCAGTTCTTTAGTTACAAAAAGGCTCCTGAAGACGATATTGCGAGACATATTTCCAAACTGAAAAAGTTGTGGAGTGAATTGAAACAGGAAGTGGTTAAAGATATCGTAAATAATTCAGAAATGCCTGATTTGTTTTTGATTTGTAAAATATTGGGTACACTACCAAAAGACTATTTTTCGTTTAAATATAGTCGGATACTAATGCCTAGAGATGACAGAACAAGTGATAATTTAACAAATCAACTGTTTGCATATGAAAAAGCTTTGAGTACAAAGGAGGATGATTTTAGTAAACAAGAAGCCCTCACTACAGACTCATCAAGGCTGTCATTTCAGCAAGTAAATCCAGTGGAGAGAAAGAAGAAAAAGAAATAAGAAATTAATATGTAATTACTGAAAGAAACCCAACCATACAATTAAAGTGTGTAGAAAGTGGGCAACTGATGGCAAACCTCCAAAACCAGATACCACAGATACAAATATGCTACTTCTTTCTGTGACATTCTGTGATGAACTCTGAATGTATGGTTCAAAAAATGGCTCTGAGCACTATGGGACTCAACATCTGAGGTCATCAGTCCCCTAGAACTTAGAACTACTTAAACCTAACTAACCTTAGGACACCACACACATCCATGCCCGAGGCAGGATTCGAACCTGCGAGCGTAGCGCTCTGAGTGTAGAAATGTAGAAATGAGGACTGGAATATAGACAATGGTGCAACAAGACATATTACAAATGATAGGAATTGTTTCAAGACATTTCAGCCTTTTCTAACCCAACACTCAGTTACTACAGCTAATGGTGACATAATTGGAGAAATTGGACAAGTTTCAATAGACATTGAAGCAGCAGTTGAAGGAAAATGGAACAGAATTACCTTGACAGATGTATGGTATGTACCTCAGATTCATGAGAATCTATTCCCTGTTCTTGCAGCACAGGAT
The DNA here is from genome assembly GCF_021461395.2 of Schistocerca americana. Lineage (NCBI taxonomy): Eukaryota > Metazoa > Arthropoda > Insecta > Orthoptera > Acrididae > Schistocerca > Schistocerca americana. Next base: position 466,590,224 of record NC_060130.1, read on the forward strand.
AAACATCCAGAAAGTAAATTCACATCAACTGTAGAAATTTGTCATCTTAAGATTGATAATGTCACTAGATTGGTAGTTGTCTGTGATCGCTTTGGAGGCCTTTTTAAAGTTGCTGTAAGAAATGTGAAACCTGGCTCCCTCAATTAAGTGAATACCACTAGCAGAGACAATACGTTGCAGCTTTATCATGAAAGATTTGGACACCAGAACAAGCGCCTTGTGAAGTCTGTACTTTATAGTGAGTTAAATATTGAGGTGGAAATGGACAGTGAACTTTGTGAAGGCTGTACTTATGACAAGGCACATCGTTCACCATTTGGCACCAGAAAGAGGACAGCAGAACCAGGTGAGCTTATTCACGCTGATGTATGTGGTCTGTTTCAAGTACCTTCTGTGCCAGGGCACCGGTATTTTGTCCCTTTCAAAAATGATTGTACAAAGTTTAGGGCAACATATTTCATACAAGAAAAGTCTGAAGCTGCAGAAAAGTTAAGGCAGTTCATAGCTGAAGCAAAAGCTGCTGGAGATACCATCAAGGAACTTCTGAATGATAATCGGAAATAATTTGACAACAAACAAGAAAATGAGATTCTTCACAAAGAGGGTATAATTAAACGCCTCACAATACCACACACTCCAGAACAAAGTGGGTGCAGTGAAAGAGAGAACCGCACAGTTATGGAAACTGCCAGAGCTGTAATGCATGCACACGGGAACATTCCACAGACACTTTGGGCAGAGATGGTGAACACTGCAACCTACATTCTGAACTGTACAGGGCCTTCCAGTTTTCCAGGATCATCTCCATATGTACCGTTGTATGGAAAGAAGCCAAGACTGAAACATCTGCGGGTGATAGGCTCCACCTGCTATACTCATACTCCAAAACAACAGAGAAGGAAGATGGACCAAAAAGCACTGAAAGGTGTCCTTATTGGATATGATCACAATGAGGGTTACAGAATTTATTGTGGAGACATGTGAAAACTCATTAGGTCACGAGATGTCATCTTTTAGGTGAGGCCACTGAAGAGTGAGGAAAGTTCAACTCTTCCAGTGAATGTTTTCAATCATCAGGATCCAGCACCTCAGACTGAAGACCAGTATGGTATCGATAGTGAGAGTGAAGAGGATAGCAGTTCCTTGGATGTAGATTAATACCCTCTGGAAGAAGGTCAGGAACACACAAGTGGAGAAGCTTTATCACATCTGTATGATTGGTTAACCCTCAGAATTACACAAAAATTTAATGATTATGTAATGCACCTCTCGATATCTTTCCAGGAACCAGAAACTTACAGCGATGCCATTAAGTCTGTTCAAAACCATTTCTGGAAGGAAGCCATGGATTCTCAAATAAAAGCTCTTCAAGAAAATAAAACGTGGGATCTGGTTGACCTACCATATGGAAAGAGGACCATTCCTAATAAATTGGTGTATAAAGTTAAAACAAATGCTGATGGCTCAGTCAATAAATTCAAGGCAAGATTGGTGATTAAGGGTTATTCGCAGCAGAGAGGAGTTGACTATGATCAAACGTTCAGTCCTGTAGCTAGAGTGTCTACCACTCGAGCACTACTGTTTCTGCAAGTGAGAGCATGAAACTTTAACAAATTGATGTTCTAACTGCTTTTCTTCATGGTGATTTAAAAGAAACTATATATATGTGACAACCTGAAGGATGTGATGATGGGTCTGGGAGAGTATGTCGCTTGAAGAAAAGTCTATATGGACTCAAACAGGCTCTGTATTGCTGGAATAAGTTCAGTAATCATCTGACTAAATTGGGCTTGCAGAGGTGTGAAGCTGATCCTTGTCTTTCCATGAGACAGAAAGGCTATAAGAAAATATTCCTTGTGCTTTATGTTGATGATGGTCTTATTGCAGCTCACAGTGAACAGGAAGTTGAAGACATTGTCAGTGATTTGAGAGAAGAGTTTAAAGTTACTTCAGTGCCTGCTTCATTTTTCTTACGTCTGGAAATTGACCAACAAGAACATGGAACTGTATGTGTAAGTAAAACTCATCACACAGAGAAAATATTAGAGCGTTTCAACACGAAGAACTACAAGGCTGTAACTACACTCATTATAAAGGACAATGATACGGAAGAAAATAACTTGCAACTCTGAATTTCTGTACAGGCAAGCTATTGGAGCACTGATGTTTTTGATGGCTGGGACACGTCCTGACATTGCATATGCTGTCAGTGTTGTATCAACAACTCTTGAAAAACCAACAGATTGTGATGCAGTGAAAGTTGAAAGAGTCTTACAAGACCTGAGAGAAACAACAAATTAAGGACTTTTATTTAACAACAGTTCCAAGAAGCAGGGTTTAGAGTGTTATAGTAATGTTGACCATGGTGGTGATCTTGGCTCTGGGCGCTCAATGTCAGGTGTTCTTTGTCTGTATTCTGGGGCACCTATCTCCTGGATTAGTCAAAGGCAATCTTCTGTTGCCATATCCACAACTGAAGCTGAGGTTGTGGCTGCCAGTGGAGCTGCTCGGGAAATTGACTGGATCAGAAAGCTTCTGACAGAATTGGGCTAATTGGAGGCAACACCAGTTCTGCAAGTTGACAATGAAGCTGCTATCTGGCTTGCCCAGAATCCCGAGCTTCACTGAAGAATGAAGCATATTAGCATAAGGCATTTCTTTGTTTGTGAACTAGTTAGTGCTGGTGAAATCACAGTTACAAAAGTAGACACTGAAGAACAGCTTGCTGATATACTAACAAAGCCACTGTTTTCCATTAGATATCAGTATTTATGTAATAAGATTGTACTTTGCAAGTTATTAAATGAGGGAGAGTGTTAATGTATTTTACATCTTTGGTGTTCTTTAATAACTAAAGTCAGTATTTTATGTTCAGTGGTTGGTAATACGCACCTGTGTGTGTTTCTCTGTATGTTGTAGTACTTTGTGTTGAACCAGTACCTAGTAAGCCATGTGTATTTCCAAGTATGCAAATATTCGTTTTCTAACAAAATCTCAGCATAGCAAAAGAAACGCAAAACTTTCTCCACCTGTGATCCAAAAAAGAAAGAGAAAGACACAGTTGCCATTGTTGCAAGAAGAAAATCTAACTTGAAATCTATACAAAAATTTCCAGCGAGTACAAAGCAAACCTTTGAGAAGGAAACTAAACACCTAAAAAGTAGTTTTTATATTTTGTTATTACATGAACAATAAACAATAAAAATACAGCAAAAAGTAAAATTTGAAGTGCAAGGTATTTTTGTTTAAATGCGTTTTTGTCGTAAAAATTAACTTTCAAATTTATTTGACTATATTTTTGTGTGGTATTAATGCAACCTTTAGCATAAAATGTGAACAGTTCAACTGAATGTAATTTTTACAGCAATTTAAATATAGTGGTCACTCAGACCGCACCTGGGACAATATGTGACAAGAAAATGACCTGGGAAGCTAAGGGGTGAAGTGCAAATTCGTATGTTCAGATTCATACTGAAGCAGGCCCCTACCTAATATTAAGCTTCTTGGTGTGGTTTTGCGGGTAGCGAATTTTCTTGGAATACCAGTGCTGTATTATCTCATGTTCGGTTTTTGTTATGACATAATGCCATACATGCCTGAAGATGAAAATGTACACTTGAAATTAAGCAACCAGTTCAAACTAGGCAATAGTGTCGAATGAAACACTTTGTTTCAATTCAATTGACTGCCTCTCCAGAACAGATTAATAAGAGACAGATTTCATTAGCAAACCAACAAAAATAACTTTAGTGTTGTGCAAGTTTGATAATGCTTGATTGCTAATGATGTGAAAATAAAATAAAATTAGAAAACTGAAACTAATAATATATATTAGTGTTCTGTAATTATGTGAATGTATTTTAATTTACTTGATGGCTCTCAGCCATAGAAATCCATATTGTTTTCATTTGATGTTAGAGTCCTAAATGAAAACAGCAAACTCACCCCCATGCTTTGTGCATGTGCGAATTTGGCAGCCTAGATGCACCAAAAAAAAAAAGGGGGTAGCATCTGGCTGCTTGCTGCTACTGCCCAGACAGCTAACAGCCAATTTTCAAGTAGCCAGAAGCGGGAGAAGGTGCTTTTCTTTTGTGATTTCAGCTCTGTACATGTGCGTGAGCCCACTAGCAATTGCTCTAACGAACCTACTGCAACAAGCGTTTTAGTGACAATGCCCAGTCGTCGTGGCTGAAGACCACAGGCTGGGATGCCAGTCCAAAAGCCTGGCCAGACAGAATGTGGCATGCTGAAATGGCCTATTGCCGTGAGCCATGACAGCAGACCCGTGTCACTGAAATGCATGTTGTTGCATGGTGCCAGTCACATAGAAGGCACATTTGATTCTACAGCCACCAGTCTACCATAGTGGCTGGCACCAGGTTGTCACAGAATTAAGGTTTGCAGTCTTGGCTGGCGGCTGTGGGCACCTACTGGCCCATTTAACTGCTGTATTCTAACAATGAAAAGTGAGACAGCAGCTGTGGGAGGCTGGTCTGTCATATTGGTAAGTGCATAGTTCATGCAGAGTAAATCATTGACGCAGAAGAACTTATCAAGGAGGTAAGAAAATACAACTTCTTGTATTAAGTGTGGAGGGATATAGCTACTAAACTAGATCAAAATAGAAAAAATTTTAATTTTTATGCATGCAATATATTGCATAAAATTTAATGAAGTGCAGTACAGTATTAAGTACTGGAAATCAGTTATTTCGTATGATATCTTAAAACATCTGAAAGGTATACTGCAGGTATGTTAGCAACTAAAACGGAAAGTAACACACAGAAAATCGAAAGAACCACCCCCTTTGTTGAAACTGGACTTAATGTTAGGCAATTATGTGCCTCATTTAAATGAAAATTCATTGGCCAGCCCCACATGGTACTTATGACGTCAGAACAAATTATTTCCCTACTTGTTTCTAACACTAAAAACCGGTGCTATTCCATACAGCTGTTATGTAATACAATTTACAGCACTATCTCCAGTCATATGGGGAATATCTTGGACATAATTTCGTCTATGTTCCCAAAAACTGCCGTTTGCTTAACATTTGACGTTCGTAAAAAGTTTACCTACACAGTTACGTACAAATAACCCAAAAATAGGTGTTACATTTTGGATACATTTTTGCAGAGGTGTCGAATGGTTCTCTTTTCTTTAAAAGTATCATTTGTTCAAATGTGAAATTGTAATAGTCCAAGAAACTGCCCTTACTGAAAATGCGACATAGTTTTCTCTGCAGTTAGTTGCGTTATGATATACTAGAGTGTATGTCTCAGTCGTTATGACACATTCAGCTTGTTAAGTGTTCACACAGATTTCTTGCACAGTCGTGCTAAACATTCCAAATTTTAATACACACTTGCTTTACTGGCAGAATATTCTACCTGAAGTGAAAATGCGGATATTCTGCTTTTGCTAGTTGTTGCCAGGTGTGAGGAAAAGCAACATTTGGTAATAATGCAAATAATAACTGGCAAGAATAAGTTATAAATTTCACAGGATCAGTGCTGAATACTATAGGACTGTACCCTTAGGTGACAAAAGTCATGGGATAGCGATATGTACAGCTACAGATGGCAGTAGTATCAAGTAAACGAGGTGTAAAATGCCAGTGCATTGGCAGAACTTTTGTTTTTACTCAAGTGATTCATGTGAAAAGATTTCCAACGTGGTTATGCCCGCACGAACGGAATTAACAGAAATTGAATGCGGAATGGTATTTGGAGCTAGACACATGGGACATTCCATTTTGAAAATCGCCAGGCAATTCAATTTTCCGAGATCCACAGTGTCAAGAGTGTGCCAAGAATACACGTTTCAGGCATTACCTTTCATCACAGACAACATAGTGGCCAACGGACTTCACTTAACGACTAAAAGCTGCAGCGTTTGCATAAAGTTGGCAGTGCTAACAGACAAACAGCACAGTGTGAAATAACAGCAGAAATCAATGTGGGACGTGCAACGAACGTATTCGTTAGGACAGTGAGGCGAAATTTGACGTTAATGGGCTATGGCAGCACTGACCAGCGCAAGTGCCTTTGCTAACAGCACATGGCCTGCAGCGCCTCGCTTGGCCACGATACCAAATCGGTTGGACGACTGATATACCATAGTCTGGTCAGATAAGAGCTGATGGTAGGCTTCGATGTGTGGCGCAGACTCCACGAAACCATAGTGCAAGTTTTCAACAAGGCACTACGCAAGCTGGTGGTGACCCCGTAATGTTTAACGTGATATTTGTTTTGTGGGGCGCTCAACTTCGCGGTCATCAGCGCCCATACAAAGTCCCAAATTTTACACAGTCCAATTTTTACACAGTCCAATCTAGTCACTGTCACGAGCGATGATGATGATGATGATAAAATGATGAGGACAACACAAACACCCAGTCCCCAGGCAGAGAAAATCCCCAACACGGCTTGGAATCAAACCCGGGACCACGTGGTCCAGAGGCATTAACGCTAGCCACTAGATTTCCGTAACAGCGTAGGTTGTGTTTGCATGGAAGGGACTGGGTCCTCTGGTCCAACTGAAGCGATCATTGACTGGAAATGGCTATGTTCGGCGACTTGGAGATCATTTGCAGCCATTCATGGACACGTGCCCAAACATAGATGGAATATTTAAGGATGACACTATCCTATGTCACTGAGCCACAGTTCTTCACAATTGGTTTCGAGAATTTTCTGGACAATCCTAGCTGAATCACAGCAAACATTTATGGGCCATAGTCGAGAGGTCAGTTCATGCAAAAAGTCCTGCACTGGCTACACTTTCACATGGATGGCTATAGAGGGAGCGTGGCTCAATATTTCTGCAGGTGGCTTCCAAACTTGTTGAATACATGCCACATCGAGTTGCTGCACTACACCAGACCAAATGAGGTCTGAGACGAAATTAGGAGGTATTGTATGACCTTTGTCATGTAAGTGAATAGTCAAATGAAGTCCATATTTCAGCAGGAACAGCAGAATATCATAAGAGGCATTTCTGTATGATACTAGCTGTTAAAATCTCACTGAATTTCCACTTGAGACATCTGCCATTATTACTATTTTTTCTTAGAGATTTGAAAAGCGTAGGCCTACATAACTGTTTCAGTTTTTATATGCAGTTGGAAACATAAAAATGAAGTAGAAGAACTTAAGAGATGTGCAAGTAAAACACAAAAACTTGGCTAAAGGTACAATTTTTCAGGGTGTAAACAGGTCAATATCATGGCCATGGAGTGTTATTGTTAGCTGCTCCAAGCAGAAGATGTGCTTTGTTGATGCTGCACAGTTTTCGCAATTTTGACTGAAATAAACTATCGCTGCAGTGTTTATCTTCGGGATGCCAGTGTTAACGTTGCCCTAGAAGCAAGTAATTAAAAAAAGCTATGCGATTTGTAAGTTTATTCACGTATAAAAGGAGACTTACGAATTTTCCTTTGTGTGAGATTACCGGTGTCATATATGTGTACCGATTCGGTATTCTTGATTCTAGTATTCTATGGTTCAGATTACTTTTGCACAATCCTTCACTGATAGTGTCAATTCTCTTTTGTATCGTGATGTATTACGAAATTCTGAACATTTGCAACCGCTGTGATAATCTCATACTATTATTGTCAATTCTATGCATAAATTTAAATTATGCTCTTTTAGAAATTTTTAACAATAGTAGGCCTATCATCGTTCAAAAGCAATAGCTCCCTAATTTCATTACTCAATTACTTGAGAAATAGGTTTGTTTTTAAGAATTTTCGGTTGTTTACAAAAGTATTTTTTGAAGGTTTGTGTAACCGACAAGTGTTGCGGTGAAGCCCATATTTCGAAATCCTGATGTCGTTGGGAAAAAATTTCTCTGCTGCCCCCCTGCAGACTTGAAATATAGATATTTATTAAAGCTTTCATAATATGTGGACATGTTTTTTGACTGCTATGAATTCCAAACTTAAAACTGTGCTTTAATAAAAATTATGAATAAAAAATCAAGTATTACACAATAAATATATGAGTAAACACAAACAGTATCATTGTACTTTTATAAAAATTGAATAGAAACAATACAAACAACTTATATTACATTTAGAATGGTACCAGGGGAGAAAACACTGAGTATTTAAATAACAAAGCGATTTTCCTTGCCCTGTCATTTGCAGACAAGCTTATGGTTTCTTCATAGTCCAGATTCACTGTCAAGTTTGATTCAGTAGCAAGGACACCAATATAACTAAGGCGTTCCTGTTTTCATGGCGTCCACAAATAATTATTTATGCATCTCCGGAAGGAAATAATCTTTCTGTTGTGCAAGCTTCTTGCAGAGTTCTATAGGAAAGTATGACTCATTTTCATTTTTTGCATGAGAGAAATAGCTTTTGAAATTTGAACATTCAAGTACAAATGCTGAATCTTTAATATCTGAACTGTAGACATGCTGAAACCTGGACGACACTTCTTAGATTTCAAGAGGAGTTTAGTTCTTCGGGTCTGACAAAAGAATGGTTCACTGGAGTCATTACAGGAAGAAACTTCCTCGTTCAGTTCTTCATTCAGTTCACCCCAAATCACAAGCTAGGAAATCAGCATCTTATCTGATACATTAGATTCCTCAATGTCTGAATCAGATTTATGAAAAATTGTTTTGTTTTGCGTATCCTGGTCTTCACTCTGTTAAATTTTAGCAATGTTGCAAAGAGATTTAAATTTTTTCCTATCCTAGATTCTTGGAGACTCCATATCACATTTTAATTTCTTCCAGGCAATCAACTAAAAGACTATACAACTTCAGAACAGTGGCTTGCAACTGCTTACTTGTAACACTGAATCTTTCGAGAATTGAATCCCAAATTACAGTCATAAAAGCTGTCTCAGAACTACACAGTTTCTTCATTATGCCTCTTTCTTCATTATGCCTCTAACTTCAGATTTCAACAAAAACCTGTCACTTTCATTCCCAATGATTGATAAAAGTGCTGTGACGATTGCCTCGCCATTTTTGTTCAAGTTTCCACAAGCTTCTTCTCTAGCAGACGATCAGGTTGTAGAGAGAAATTTAACAGTCAAGTTGTCTTCTCTGAAAAATGTGCTTGGATGTTTTCATCACCGGCTAGAACCATGTTCTTTATATAATCACAAATATTGCCACCTCCTGAAACCTGCCACTGTGGGCAGTTGTCCAGTTTGCCCATCTCCCATCTCCTAAATAGGGCCCTGTTTGTGGTTAACTTATTTCGTAGCAAATCAGCGTTTGTGATTTACTGTTAATGTCAAAGAATATTTCACTCCAAATTTCATATTATATCAACATGAACAAACGTTTTTTGAGAATTTTTTGGAAGTTACCATTGGCGTGTGCATAACCTATTTTGTAGGAAATTGGCATTTGTGATTTAGTTACTGTAGCACATATTATAACTAACACTTCGTGTTACACCTAGTTTTCCTTTCAATAGGTGTGTATGTTATCCACATTTAGAGTAAGTTAACGCTATTATATAGTTTGTTAGTGACTATAACCTCAAAAAGCTAGGAAACTAAATATTTTTACTTCGGATTTTTCTGATGCCTTAATGGAAATCTCGTTTTGTGTATTAAATTCTTCAGCTGTTAAAGGGACTTAGTAATATTTCTTGTTCAACAGAGTAAAAGATAATCAGAAAGTTTACTATATTTTAAAGTTAATTGTCAACTGTCCTGTAAAACATTGCACCAGCCGCAGCGCGACCCCAATATGAATGCTGTTCTCAAACATGGAATGAGTGAGTTGACGTCAAATGTGGGATGTGATATTTGATGTTCGTAACCAGCTGCATATCGCCCTGACTACTGTCTGTCAAATAATTGCCAGCTGCTGCTAATCATTGTTTTGGGATAGTTCCCAAGAATCACATATGAGAATTACAAAGAGTATCTCAAGTACTATCGTCTCCAGAGAATCCTGGCTCTCCACAGAAAGTACTGGACATGTCGTTAGTTGTCCACTTGACTGCTGGTTTCGTGTCAGTGTTGGTCTAGGCTTCCTGTACAGAGTAGACAAGGGCTATGGAGGACTCAGGAGGTCACTGTGAAACGTTAGATAAATTTATGAATGACTGTGCTGATAAACCCCTTACGTTATTTGATTTTCAAACAGCTGAGCAAAACTGAATGTACTCAGACATTTCTCTCTTTACTTATTCTGATCATCACTAAACTGACACACAATATTTTTAGCGCAACGCAATCTGACTATCAATAATCCCTACAAAAGAATAGCCCTGACTAACAATAACCTATACCTTTCATGAATCACTTACCTCACAAAAATCTTTGTTAGTCGAATTACTGCAATACAGCGAGTGTCAATACTGCCAGCTAAATAAAAGATTCTAACAACTGAAGTCACTAACTACTGATAGGCATACTTTGTAAATGAAAGATTTTGATAGAGAACAAACAATGTATTTACCTCAATAGTGTTCAAATGTCATAATATATATATCAGTTCATGACATCCAGTCTTACAAATTTACTCTCTCTGATGGACACACGTCCAGATCATCCGCTCTCAAAACTCTGCCATCTCACTCCCCACATCCACCACTGCTGCCGGCTCACCTCCAACTGTGCAACGCTACGTGTTGTTAACAGCTAACTGCCCAACACTACAATAGCAAATTCCAACAATGCAAACCAGCCACAGACTGCACACAGCACAGTCAGTGATTTTCATATAGAGCGCTACATGGCGTTACCAACATAAGAACCTAAACAGCCTATTTATATAGCCCCCATGCTCCCCACAAAAAATGTTACAAATTGTTTTGGGCAGTGGCTAATACAGATTTGAAAAAAAAATTCATAATTACAATAACAAAGAAATCAAATGGACACACTTATTGATACAATGTTGGTCAAAAGCTAAAATTTTCTCACAGTCCATAAAGACAGTCCTGGTCATTCAACACAGTAAAATTGCAGTGTTTTTTTTCTCAAAGTCTGAGCAGTAAAAGAAAGTGCACATGGAAGTAGTGGATTTCCATGCAGTCTTGAAGAAGTAGTGTTGTCCTTCCAACTGAAAGACAGTGCTGATTCTTGACATGCAGACAGGTAATGGGTCACAACAGAGCAAACCCACCGCAGAGTCAATCGACGTTTTGAAGAATATTGGTAGGTAGGTCATCACAGAGCAGGCCCACTGTAGTCCTGGTAGAGATTACGCTATTGGTGGGCCACCAGAGGTGCAGGCCCACTGCAATCCTTGTAGAGATTGCCGGCAGCCATCTGTTGCGACTGTGCAGGTGCACAATCACCATCGAAGAGTCTTTTGGACAATATACCAAGCCCATGAACCACCACTTGTGCACTCACAAAGTTTTTGGAATTGACCTTAGAACCAGCAATGCTGTTAACCAGTCCGTTGCTGAATTATCAACACACGTGCAAATGCTAACAGTCCCCCTTTTTTTCTCACATATTCTGTGTGTACTATGACCAACAAAAACGTGTGCAGTGAAATGAAACTTAATTTGAAGAACTGGTGTCTATACAATTATAAATTTACAGCATAAGATTACAATTACAAAGGTACAAAATACATCATTAAAGAACATAACAACATAGATAACATTTGTAGTAGTACAGGCTTTACAAAAGAATAGAAATAAACATGTACATCAGTGTTACAGGAATTATGACATAAGTAAATATATAAAATAATGAGAATAGTTTTCGAAACATTAATTTCACACATGAGCATTAAAACAGAACAGAATAAATAATGTCTAAACATATTTACATAGAAAATAACACATCATTAGAAAAATTCTACAACATATCTCTTATTAGATAAACATATAAAGACAGGAAGAACACAAATACACAAGGGTATACAAACACCTAGCGGAATAACACAAAAGGAAAGGAGAGGGTTTGTTTTACTGCAGTATTTTGCAAACAAAACTTTCTTTACTTCTTGGCGATCTCCCTTAATTCATCATTATTCCCAAAAAGTCCTATCTATACATGTTGTCCCTAAATCCTACTGTTTTGTTCATATCCTCTTTCTAAATAAATTTTTCTCATTGTACAATACTCATTTTTGTCCAAATATTTTTCATATAACTACTTAATGCATTCTTTCCCTATTCTTCATAGTTAGTTTCTTATATAGTCTACAGCTAACATAAATCTACTGAGCTCAGATGCATAAACTGAGGGATGAGGCAATGCAGCAGCACAAAACAATTAACACAAACAGCAATGACAAAAAAATGCAAATTGGCAAAGCAAGCAGCAGTATATCTAAATTAACAAAGCAAATGCAACGTTACAACTAATATGAGGTAATGTGCAGCAACAAGAAAAATAAATCAGTAGTAAACTGGCTTAGCAGAGTAACACAAATTAAAATTGAGTAGCACTATGCCTGGCAAACAGCAGCAGCAAATGCAATAACTTATATCTAAACATGACAACGCTCAAGCAGAAAAAAATATTACCTTAAAGATGGCCATGTCTAATACCTATGTCACATCTTAACACTAGAGTGATGCATCACCTTGACTTACTCTACGAAACAAGTTACCAAATCGTTAAAAAATTATTTATGCAATTCCTGTGAAGGGAAATGTCTATTTGTGTTCCCCTTTTTTCTTTTCTTTTTTTTAAGAAAGTAAATCATAGAATTATTGTTTAATGGATCTGTAGACAGAAAATATTTACATTAGTACATCTATTAAATTTTATTTTAACCAATGCTGCAGTCCAGCTAGAGACTAGATATTAAACAAAATGAGCAAGTAAATACATCAAGCAAGACGTGAAACGTCATTCAGTAGCCATATGGCATTTCACAAGGCAGTAAAATATCTCTCAACTAGAAAGACAGTAGTCATAATCAGGTGGCAGATATAAGAATATTTCACATCAATGCATAAGCATTTCAGTAAGTAGCACAAAGTACGTGCTCCACAGTATAATCATATGTTTCCTAGTAATAGTGTGTCGTATTTGCGATGCTTTCTACAAAGGAATGTCAATAGCGAGATTAATGGCCTCCTTTTTTTCACCTAATGGCTTTTTCTCCAGGCAACTGGCACAGCTGGGCGCCCATTATGCATTGTGTCAAGATCACATACCTTCCTTAACGAAACATTTACGACAGATGTCTCCGCTACAGTGACAGTTCGATACCCATAAAAATTCACAGGTCGAAAAATTACAGTAGAAATGTGTAGAAACGAAATCTCATGAATAGCAGTGTTGTGATACATTCACGCATGGACACACAAGTCATAACTCTTAAAGTACGATTCTTGGTTTCCAACATCCTTTTTCACAAACCAGAGTCCCTAACCACTACTCATTATTCCTTACCTTATTACACATATACATAGTCGTCAACACTTCTTCAATATTTCATCATAATAAATACATAGCTTAATCAAATTCCTCATATAGCATCAGCTTATTGATCATAAACATACTTCAACAGCGTCGTCGTAAAAATATCATCATAACACCTCACTCAAATCTCAAAAACGTCGTGGCTTTCTGCAATAATTTCAAAACCTAAAAAAATTCTCTGCTCATTTCAATAGTGTCATCTACCTCAAACGTACTTTAAAAATTATGATCCCATACCAAATACATCATTCAAAGCTCACATAGTATCACAATGGTTCTGAAAAAATATGAACAGTTCACGAAGTACGGACAAAATACAATTTCATAAGTGTGTAATTACGTAAACATCTGTCACTGATGTAGTAAAAAAAATGGTTGTCTCTCTCAGTTAAATGATCAGATAGTTGTGTATTTTATGTGTTAGATAAATATGGTACCGGTGTGTAAAGTTGTATAAGCAAATACCATATTAGCTCGGGCTCCTTGTGCTTGCCAAACACATGGTACACAAAGTAAGCGCGTACCCCCTTAGGATTAATGTAATTATACCCTCAGCTGTTACCGATTACAGCAATGAAATGAAGTGTATCACGGAGAACCTTTGTATCTTTGTAATTCCCAAAATCTTTAAAAATAAATGTTTTAAGTACAAAATTTATCACTTAAATACGTGTACTGTAGCGCTAAACTGTGCATCTTGTTGTAAGATAAACTCTGTCGTTACCCAAGGGTAAAAAATGTGCCAAGTGTAGTAATTATCGTCGTCCGTAAGCAAAGTTCTGTAGAAGTCAGTGTATGTATCTTGTAATAAACAAAAGTGAAATGCTATGCATATAGATATCGTAGTTATTACGTACATTACCATGATCAAGAAAGTAATATACTGTAACGTATTGTTGTGCTACGAAAAAGGCTGTCTCATTGTAGCTATACCACAAAAGTTACTACTAAAGCATGTTTTACTTTCCAGAAGAACTCAGAAAAACTGTGCAGATATAAAACAGATACAGCACAAAAGCAACACTGTAAATTGTGTCACACATTAGTAGCGTTGTGATATAATCGTGTAGCTGTCAAAGAAACCAAATACTAAGTCATCTTTAATCTCACAGAAAGTACTTCAAATAAAGAATGTCTTTTCAAGTAAACCAAAATGTTGCATTAAAATCTCATTAGCTGTATATGTTCTACGTATGTAAGCCTTATAGTAGTTACGTAATCGTGCAACTAACAAGTAAGAATGTACACACACAGCAACACTGTGTCATCTGTTCACTATAACAATGCATTTGTAATTACTTGTCTAAATAAGTTCCCTAGGTTCTTGACTGGATAGTCAACTTTAAAACATAAAAGCATGGTAACAGCTTCTAAGTGTGACAAAGAGTACTAGTAACGTGAAGTGAAAAATTTTATAGCAAAGATTAAGTTAAAAAACAGATGAGCTCTCAATAAGTGGTATTACATGTGAAATGTGGCGCAATCCTTTACTCTTCCTAGTACGAAGAGTTTCAACTTCAAAGCAATTATCATGTTATATACGTTGGTAAGGGATGCTAAAAATTTTGTCAAGGCTAGCGTCTATGTTATTTTTCTCTGAGCCAGCCAGCGCACGTGGCTGCCTGCGGTGCGAGTCATTGTCTGTCTCTTTGTTGGCACGCATCGTTGTTAGGATTAGGAGACCTAACTTCTACAAATTCTTCTTGTCAAGAGCGCCCTGCCCTGTTTGAATCCCGCCAGTTTTGATGAAATTCAGGTCTGTTGTTTTGTCGGTAGTTTACATTGTTTCTTTTTTGTTGGTCATGTGGTGGAGAATTTCTCCCGGAATCGTAACTGCACGGTGGACCGTTGTGTCTGAAGTTATTCTGTCTCCCTTGATAATAATTATTTTGGTTCCCATACTGTCTGTTTCTCTGATTGTCTCTGTGATAGTCATTACTATGGAAATGCGATTTTTTTCTGTAACTATTACAACTCTGCCAACGGTTGTCATACGGGTGGTGTCTGTTTTGGTCACAATTTGCATTGTAAGAATAGCCTTGTCATGTCCAGTTACTATTTCTTTCATCGTGGATTTGTGACGGATGTAACCTGCAATTGTTGTGCTCCTGTTTTCGCGTTCCGCGATTGTCAGTGTCAATTTCCAACTCTTGAAAGAGTCCCTGAAAAGCTCCAATGTCGTCTTTGCAACGTCCTGCCAAAATAATATGTCGTAAATGTTCAGGCTATTTGATTAAGCAAATGCGGATGAGTTCTGAGGGGCTGTATGGGTTTGAAAGGTACTGATTCTTGTGCAATATGTCTTCAAAATATTTGATAAGACTGGAAAATTCAGATTGTTCGAAATGTTTCATCATTATGATGCTGTGTTTTACTCGGTCTTGTGTAGCTTGAGACCAATATGCTGAGAGGAAGGCATGATAAAATTCTCCTTCACTGTGACAATCGTGAATGACCGATCGCACTCTTAAAGCTGGTTCATTCTCTAAGTAGCCACACATAAATTCTAACCTGTGTTCCAATGACCAGTTGGGAGGAAAACAATGAGAGAATGCTTGTGGATGAATGTCGTTTCCAGAATTCTTAAATGTTTTTAATTTACGTGTAGTAATGAACAGCTTATAGTCAAAATCATCATGTCGGCGAGTCGCATATCGTTCATTATTACTTCGTTTCGTCGGTTCCATCTCAAAATTCGGTGTACCTTGCCAATTTCTTTCATAATTTCCGAAGTGCCCTGTGTTATTATTTTGTGGCTGTTCCGAATTTCTATGTCCCTCTTCCAGTATTGGAGCGCGAGTGTCCTCTGAAATATGTAATTCTTGTATTACCTGTGTCAACTGATCTTGTACTTCCCGGATTTCTCTTTTGTACTGTGTATTGATTTGATTTTGATTTTGTTTGAATTTTCTAATTTGTTCATACTCTTCTGTGTCAGTGAAGGCTACCGGTCTTGTGTCATTCAGATCATCATCTACCTTTGTAGATAAGTTAGTGAGCTGATCCAAAAGTTCGGCTACTTTCTCCAATAGTGAACTGATTTCCTCAGTGTGTTCTTCTGAACCAAGTTTCAGAGTGTCCATTTGTGTTGAAATCGTATCTACTGTGTCCTTAAAGTTTTCCTGAGTTTTTGCAAGTTGCATAACTGAATCGGTAGATGCCACTGAGTCAATTTTAGCTTGCAAGGTGTCGTGATTTTCATGAACGATAGTTTGCAGTTCTTCTATGGCTGCTTCGTGATTCTGTAATGCATTTTCATGACGCGAAAAAATACGTTGGAAATGCTCACAAATTTGTGTTTTTACATCATTACAGACTTTTTGACATTTAGATTCGATTTTAAGCAACTCAGCAGTTAAACCTTCACGTGTTTGTTCAAGCATTTGTTCCATTGAGTCTAACTTTTGAATCTGTTGCTGTGTATTTGTCTCTGATTTTGTTCCATTGTGCCTAACTTTTGAAGATTTTGTCTCATTTGTTGCATTAATTGTAATAACAATGCACTGGTGTCTGAAACATGTTCCTCAGTGCTATTCGGCAGTGCGTTTGAACCGGCAATATTCGCATTTTGAAAAGCAGAAAATGTGTCTTGACTTATTTGAGAAAACGGTGAGGACGCAAAACCTGAATCTACAGTACTTGCAAGATTGTGTCCTGTCATTTTGGTTTCCTGAGGCGAGCTGTTGCCGACCGATCGATCGATAATGCTTCCCTGTTCACTAATTGTTTCACTGTCTACACCATTATTTGCCGCCCACTCCATTTCCCTATGCAAAATTACCAAATTACTACTTTGAATGCCCGGCTGGAGTGGCCGTGTGGTTCTAGGCGCTACAGTCTGGAACCGAGCGACCGCTACGGTCGCAGGTTCGAATCCTGCCTCGGGCATGGATGTGTGTGATGTCCTTAGGTTAGTTAGGTTTAATCAGTTCTAAATTCTAGGCGACTGATGACCTCAGAAGTTAAGTCGCATAGTGCTCAGAGCCATTTGAACCACTACTTTGAATGTCTGTTAATTCATTACACGGTGGTGCTGATAAGCTACGCTTGTCGTCACTGTCATTTCTAAATTTACTTTGGAGCCTAGTGTTACGTTTTTCACACGCCATAATTATCACATATTTCACACAATAACAAGAAAAGCACAATTTGAAGAGCAAAAATAAGAAAACACATTAACATAGCACTGAAAATAATACCTAGTTAATTGCAATCACAGCAGTGAAATACTTGGTGCAAATCTGCATGCATGCCACAACTGTTTTACTGTACAACAATGAAAAACTACATCTACAAAGGAAATTCTCTGTATAATTAAGTGCTAGCAATAAGCAATAGCTACACTAATTACACAAACTACAAGAAAAAATCAGAAGATTCCAGTGAGGTATCCTGGCAGGGTCACCATATGAAAGTCCCGTTAGAAAAATTTATGAATGACTGTGCTTGTTTGTGTGTGTGTTTGATTTTCAAACAGCTGAGCAAAACTGAACGTACTCAGACATTTCTCTCTTTACTTATTCTGATCATCACTAAACTGACACACAATATTTTTAGCGCAACGCAATCTGACTTTCAATATTCCCTACAAAAGAATGGCCCTGACTAACAGT